>NC_084739.1:75130357-75207857 GCF_033978785.1 Entelurus aequoreus
GCGTCTCTTTCGTTCAGGTGAGTGAATAAAGTTATTTTCTGCTGACGCCACTTGCTGACACTTTGAGAACACCTCAAGTGAACTCGTCACAAACTCGAACCATCACGACTTTTAACTTTTAGTCCGCGTTAAGCGAGCTACAGTACCACTTTAAAGTAGACGTCGAAATATATATATTTTTGTCTCACCTGGCAAATGATTTTAAAGCTCCGTGAACGCATCATTGTGTAGCAGGAACACAACATGACGACCACGTCGCAGAAGCACCGAGACTTCGTCGGGGAACCGATGGGCGAAAAGGCCGTCACCGCGCTCTCTGGTATCGGTTCTACGTTGGGCGTCAATCTGAGCAGACAAGGCTTCGATAAGGTACTTCTGCCCCATGACCCATGAACGTCTCACAAAGAGTGTGCGCGTTGTCCTGACGTGTGTTGCGTTCAGGCGAATGTGCTGCTGGGGCAGTTCCTTCTGCTGAAGAAGGACTCGGAGTTGTTCGCCGACTGGTTGAAGGATATCAGTGGCGCGAACGGCCGCCAGGCGTCGGCCTGCACCCTATGTTTGAAGGAGTGGTGTGACGCCTTCCTCTGACACCACGCCATTGTGATGTCTCTTTGTTTACACTACTTTTTGTTTGTTTACAATAAAATGTTGGGTCATTTGCATATTGACCATATATGGGTGCAGCCCTGCACACTTCCTTCAGCATGATTTAAACCAGATGTGTCCAAAGTGTTTTTAACGGCCCGCAAAACATCCGTTAAAAAAAAAAAAAAAAGTGGCATAAAAAAGCTGACAGGTGAAATGTAACGAGAAAAGTTGCAATTTTGACTAACACAAAGCTGTCATTGTTTACAAATAAAAAAAGAAAGAATCAAAATCAATTTTGTTATAAATTATTTACATATTTAAGGCTCCAATTACATACAATTGCATTCATAATAAGTCATAATTTAAAAAAATTCACTTGAAACCTAACAATCCTTTGTTTTAGATGGGTCACTTTTGGATCCCTGAGAATTTTAGTGAGAAAAAAAATCAAAAAATCAAATCCATGTTGTACGTTATTGACCTATTTAAGGCCAATTTGAAAATGTTTGGGAAAAACTGCCGATTTTGTGTGTTGGCCATAAAAAACAAAGTTTTCTGTGAAAAAACCATATATATATATATATATATATATATATATATATTAGAGCCATATCTGTCTGTCAAGTTCATGACGTCACTAAGCGGTTGGCTCAAGGCCAAGGGAAAGTTTACTTGGGGAGGGGCTTTCATCATGCTCAGGTGTTGCTGAGTGGAGGCGCAACAGGTTTTGACTTTGCCAGGCTATTATTTGTTTGCTCCCGTTTATTTTCCGTTTTGCTACAAAGTAAGTTTTATTTACGTGACTGTATGATAATAAACATTTTTGTTAAACATGGACATAATTGTGTGTGTGTGTGTGTATATATATATATATATATATATATATATATATATATATATATATTTTTTTTTTTTTTTAAATCACTTAAAACATAATACTTTTATAAGTGGGGTCTATTTGGATCCCTGAGAATTTTAGTGGGATTTTTTTTAAACTAATTGCTCCAAAAAAAATTCTAGATCAATGTTATGAATTATTGATCTATTAAAGGCCAATATGAAATATTTTTTTTAAATATAGCATATTTTGTGTGTTGGCCATAAAAAACTTAAGTTTTCTGTAACAAAAAAGGCATAAAACCAACTAAAAAATAAACTATATAAAATGACTTATTTTTAACAATAAATTACTTACAAATGCAAATTTTTCTTTCACAAAAATGGCATACAATATAAAAAGTAAAACTTTATATCGATAGAGACTGAACTTGATCAACAGATTAAAGCAATGTGAGTACGAAAAAGGATGTGGGGAAGTTTTAAGACGTAAGATTTTCTGTGCTTTTTTTGGCGATTGAGTTTGTGATGTCATTTCCTGTTTACTACGTCCTCTGCGTAGTGTGGGCTCATGAGTGACTGTGAACACAGTTTTACGGCGAATATAGCACTTTTAATCCTGCCAAAATGCAGATTAGCCGCATATTCGTTTGCAACGACCTTTCTGCATCAAGACAGAATTCGAGGCTCAAAACTCGTTCTCTTCAATGGCGACGTACCGGGTAGTTACACTATTTTGTCACTAGAGGGCGCCAGAGACCACGTTTAAAGTGCTGTCTAAATCACCAGCGTTGAATGGACCGTTTTAATAGGCCATGTATATTTGTTTTATAACTTAATGTAGACTATATTTTATTTGATATACTATTATACATATTATGTTACATTATTGAATAGTATATTGCCTATTTTTATTCTGATAATTATTTGTATTTGTTCTTTTCAGAGCACACACACACAACAATTTGACCAAACTTTAAAATGTCAAATTGTTGCATATTTTGTGTTTTTGTCATGGAAAACTATGTTTTTGTTAACATAAAGTGCATAAATCATTAAAAAAAACTTAATATGGACAGATCTATTTGAAGTTGATCTAAAGATTTAAGCATTGAAGAAGAAACAATATTTGTTTTTTAACATTTTTATGTCCCCGGGAACAAAGTTGAGAAAAGCACTAATAAGAACTAGTTTTCTGTGACAAAAAGCGCATAAAACAAACAATTAAAATATAGGACTTATTTTTGAACTCCTTTTGGATCCTCGTGAAAAAACTGCCCTTGTTCAAAACCTAATGAATCAAAATGGTTATGAATTATTTACTTCTTTAAGGCTCCACTTCCTTACATATTCACATTTTAGGGGGGAAGTAATTGCATATTTCGTGTTTTTGCCATAAAAAACTGGGTTTTCTTAAACAAAAAGGGCATACAAAATAAAAAGTACAAAACTTTACATTGACAGATCTGAAGTTGATCGAGATCAGGGATTCTCAAACTGGTACAAGGGCTCCATCTAGTGGTACGTCAAAGAATCGCTTGATGAAAGTACAGTGTTTTATTTTCCTATATTCAAACAGTGATACTGTCCAAACTGTGTGTAATGTTGTGGCCAAACATATTAAATATACTTGTTAAATAAATCCCTCAGCATTGTTTTTAATGAACACTTAGGCCTACTATGCTGCTGTATTATAATGTTGGTCATTACGGTGGTACTTGGAGAGCCAGGTTTTTTCTGAGGTTGTTTAAAAAACAATGATCGTTGAATAATAAAAAAAATAAATAAATTGATTTTTAACACTTTTATAACCCTAACCCTTTTAGATCCCTTTTTAGTTGGATTTCTTTTTTTTAACTCAGTGGTCGAAACATAATGCATCAAAATCAATGTTATAATTTATTGACCTATTTAAGGCCAATTTGAAATACTTTAGAGGGAAATTATTGCATTTTTTTTTGTTTTTGCCATGAAAAACAAAGTTTTATATGACAATAAGAGCACACAACAAACAAAAACAAAAAATAATATAAAAAATCAATGGATAGATCTGAAGTTGATCAAGAAATTTAGGAACTGAAAGTAAAAAAATAAACGTATTTATTTTTAACCATTTTATAAGTGGGGAACTTTAAGATCCCTAAGAATTTTAGTGGGATTTTTTTAAAACTCATTGCTCAAAAAATAATAATGAATCAAAATCAATGTTATGAATTATTGACTTATTTAGGCTTTTTCATTTTCCACTTTGAACTTCTTTTGGGTCAAATTATTGCATATTTAGTTTTTTTGTCAGAAAAAAATTAAGTTTTTTTTTAACAAAAAGGTCATAAAACATTCAATAAAAACATTATATTGACAGATAGATCTGAAGCTGATCTACAGATTTAAGTTTGTAAAAAACCCCCAACTTATTTTAAACTTTTTTATGACTGAGGTTGACGAGAGCACTATAGGTAAAAAAACAAAAAACTTAAGGATTGTGTTGGTTTTGAAAAATATGAACATTTTTCAGTGTGCGGACCTCAGTGGAAAAAGTTTGGACAACCCTGATTTAAATATACTGTAACCATAGCAACAAGTAAGTCCTCACCTTGTATGAGAGATATTTATGATTACATTTATTACACTTCCTGTATGGGCACTCATGCAGCAGTGTTTCTGTGCAGGTGCAAGCGGTTGTCATGGCAACAACAACAAACATCAGCCGCTTGGAGTTGAGGAGTCTCTGAGGGGTCACGAGGGGCCCGGTGACGCTTCTGTTCTGGTTCTGACTGCAGGGTCCAGACTGGTTCCCTCGTAGACCACCTTGTTTTTCATGGCGTCCTGGATCATCCTCTGCTGCACGCGCATCTTGGCGTTGTTCGTACGACAGTAAGACCTGGCGGACACACTTCCTGTCAGCACACCTGGCTAAACGTGCCGAGTAGTTTTGACAAGGGAAATGAGACTGACCAGGAAGCCAAGGTGGTCAACAGGAAGCCCGCCATGCCGACATCAAAGGACCTCCTGACGCGACCTGCACAGTCAGCGGGTGAGTCCAGACATGAATAATGGATGCAGCGTGTCGGAGACGATGGGGCGTGCACACTCACTCGTGGCCAAAAAGTGCGCCAGTCCGGCAACAACAGAACCTCCGGCTCCGTGCAGGACCGCTTCTCGGGCACACGGCGTCTTCTGCACGTCCAGAATCCAAAGCAGGCGTAAACCCTGCGCGCAGGCACAAATCACTTTATTAGGGACACCTACTGGACCTTGTCCATCCATGACACGAACCATATTTGCACACCTCACTTTTATTTTATTTAGAAATGGTTTGTTTTTTTTTTACATGTGAAAGAGCAATAATTAGACATTCGTATAGACTTATTTAAGGCCACTTTGAAATATTTATGGTTTGGCTTTAGTTTAACCCTAAAACACCTAACGTATCATAAGTGATACAGAAGTTTTGGAGCCCTTTAAATCATCAGTTTCTTTTTTAAATGTCACAGAGCAATAATTACATATAAAAAGACGGTTTGGTTTTCGTTCAACCCTGAAACGCCTAACGTATCGTGAGCGATACAGAAGTTTTTGAGCCCTCTAAATCATCAGGTTTTTTTTTTTTACATGTCAAAGAGCAATTATTACATATAAAAAGACGGTTTGGTTTTCGTTTAACCCTGAAACGCCTAACGTATCGCAAGTGATACATACATTTTTTAACCCTCTACATAAAAGGCCTGACATATCAGATCAGATGCATGCATTACACGTATAATCCACATGAGGGCCGTAATTTACGTATTAGAGGGCTGTCCAGTCATCCAGCGAGATTGCCACAAAGAAGAAACGAGAGACGCCTGATTTTTGAAGAGAAACTGCCACATTTGAAAGAGATAAGGTAAGAAAAAAAAAAAAAGGTTGCTAACACATCAATATGAAGAGTTAATCCGTTGATGCTATGTAAAATTACGTAATATTTCATACTATATTTCAGAGGTGGGACCAAGTCATTGTTTTGCAAGTCACAAGTAAGTCTCAAGTCTTTGCCCTCATGTCAAGTCCTGAGTCAAGTCCAAAGTCAAGACTGGAAAGTCTCAAGTCAAGTCCCAAGTCCTGCATTTTGAGTCCTTTCAAGTCCTTTTAACCACAGACTAATATATTTACACAGATTGAGTATGCTTTTAAAACGCTGTATTTATTTATTCAAACAAGTGCATTTGAAATTGCAGGGAAAAAAATAGTGCTGACATTGCACTTCATTTTAAACTTTTAACTCATTCCTTTACAGAATAAACACATTTGCAAAAACAAGTGCAACTGTACTTATTTGCACAAAAGTGTGAACATAGTATTTCCATGGCATATTGCATTTGAACTGGTTCCACAGCAGTTTCTATCCTGTTCTTACCTTATCTCATTGATCTCATCTCATACTGTATGTGTGTTGATGTGTGCGCACACATGAAAAACATAAATACATGAACATAACAATGAACAGAGTTGGACTTTTTAGATGTCAGGGCCCTAAGCAATATGTACACCTATTCTTAATATAGTATACATTTTAACTGACCTTTATTTGAAAGCAACGTAGATCTAATTGGGACATCGGTCCCTATTGTATTTCTAGCGTTTTATTATTATACCGCCGCCTCTTTGAGCTGTAATTTGACCCCCTTAACATGCTTCAAAACTCACCAAATTGGACACACACATCAGGACTGGCGAAAATTGCAATCTAATCAAAAAACCAAAACTGCGCTCTAGCGCCCCCTAGGAAGAAGACACAGAAAAAACTGCCTCTAACTCCCAGTAGGAATGTCGTAGAGACATGAAACAAAAACCTCTTAGACCTATATTTCATACACTGACAACCCCCAGCAAAAATCAACAGGAAGTTTGCAATTCCCCCTTCAAAACAAAAGTTGAGTAAAAACAGTCACCTTTTTTCAAACATTATCTCCTCTGAGCGCGTTTGTCGTGTCGGCTTCAATTTAGCACAGGAGAGAGATTGAACCCTTCTGATTAAAAGTTGATGAAAGAGTTTTAATTACTGCTCCGGTTTGGATTTTATGAGCCCTCAAAGTCGGTCCCGTTCATCGCTGCTTGCAGCTTTCATTTTTTGATTGGCTATTGTACTGAGAGCACACACGCTGACAGACAAAATGAAAGATACAAAGCGCTCCTGAATAACTTTTTAATCTTTGGGTTTTGGGGAAAGTAGCAAGTCTTGTCGAGTCAAAAGGCTCAAGTCCAAGTGAAGTCCCAAGTCATTGATGTTAAAGTCTAAGTGGAGTTGCAAGTTGCTTTACATTTTGTCAAGTCGAGTCTAAAGTCATCAAATTCATGACTCGAGTCCAGGTCATGTGACTCGAGTCCACCCCTCTGCTATATTTTATAGGAAAACTGTTTTGAAAATGTGTGTATCGAATTTGAAACGGCAGGTATAAAAAGGTAATTTAACTCTAAATTAGTCAATTGGCATTTTATTGCATTTCACGCATTAAAAATACAATACATTGTGCTTTTATAAATAAAAAAGAATGATTCATCCATGATCACCTGGTCTTTGTCAAGCAGGACTCAAAACACCATATTGTTTGTTTTCCTTCAAGCGAGTCCGCAGTCTTGCCTTTAAATAGCAACTTCCGTTTCCGCTATTTAGGAACATTTTTTTGGATTTCAAAATAAACTCGAACAAACCAAACCGTTCTTTGCTCATAATTTCCATTTATGAAATAAAATAAATCAATGACCGAAAGATATGCTGACCTTGCAACTATTTATTCATACGTGCTTCATTTTTGTCTTGACCCGGCGTGTACCTAATAAAGAGGCTGCCGAGTTTCAACTATTAAAGGATGCCTCCTTTGACGAAGGGAATCGGTTAAAACAACACTTGACATAAATCTTAATAATTACGTTAATGCGATAAAGACAAGTACACCGAGAGAGAACATAACACTGTTTTAACACTATTTGTTAAGGACGCGAGAGACGAGCTAGCTAGCTCGCTAACGTAAGTCCATTACGTCACTTCCATCGCTTACCTTTTTGTTGTTATTCTCTTCGTCTTCGGCCATTTCACACCACACCTGAAATATATTACTTTATAAATTACCTTTCTTTAAAAATAAAAAAATATATATATATTTTTAAGGACAAATCGACCTTTCCAGCAGTTACATATGCGCCGTGCTGAACTGGTCCGACGCCTTGCAATGTCCGACTACTCCAGGAAATGCCACTTCACAGCTGTATGGTTCCGCTTCATTGCAGCATTTCCGCAACATAAACTGCGTATTTATTTGCTTCACTTGACTTGTGCAGCGTATTTAACTAAGAAAATAAGGCTTATCGTGTCGGTGTAAGTAAGAGGAATGCTAAAGAAGGAACACACATGACGTCACAAACCAGAACCGTGTTTGATTGATTGAGACTTTTATTAGTAGATTGCACAGTACAGTACATATTCCGTACAATTGACCACTAAATGGTAACACCCGAATACGTTTTTCAACTTGTTTAAGTCGGGGTCCACGTAAATCCATTCATGGTAACACACAGGATGTTGATTAATTACCAGTTATTGCAACACAAAGGAGATGTTGTGTGGATTTTACACGATCTTGTTTCAAAATAGAAGTTCCCATACCGGGAGTCGAACCCGGGCCGCCTGGGTGAAAACCAGGAATCCTAACCGCTAGACCATATGGGACATGCCTTAGCAACAACTTGTAACCATGACGACATAGGGGCGGAGTCAGCTCAAATTGTTTTTATTATACATGTGAAAGACAACAAAGACGTTGGAGACACACATTCATTCATTCATCTTTAGACACGCCCACTTTTATCCCATTGTCTCATAAGTTCTCCCCACAGGTGAATGACGTCGGTGTGGGAGGGGCTATGACTTGTAATGACATGACACTGCATTTAGTGGACTGATGTGGACACAAGGTGTGCAGGTTGGATTCCCTCAGCAGGAAGTGATGTCATCATTTGCCGCCTTGGACTCTGTGGTCATCCTCCCCTCCCCTCCCCTCCCTCAGGTCCGGGACTCGGAGGCCCCAGGTCGCCGTCCTTGGAGCTGCTGGTGCTGGCGGCTCTGGCGATCCGACTGAGCGTGTGCTCGTACGGCGGCGGTAGGTAGACCATGAGGAAGACGCCGTCCGCGGCATCCTGCTCGGAGGCGGAGCTCGGCAGCCGCTGCTGCTGCTGCTGGCGGCCTCGGCGGAGCGACGACAGCAGCTGGCAGTTCCGTTCGGGGTCCTGCAGGTCCTCCAGGGCGATCACGTTGGCCAATCCCAGCTTCCCGTTGAAGACCAAGCCCCGCCTGCGCCGCCACAGCACGAAGCCCACAGCGCTGAGGAGGAGGAGGATGAAGGAGACGGTTGCTATGGCGATGGTGGTGATAGACCCTGCACTGAGGGCCTCCCCGCCTGAACTCTGCAATCACATGGCACATGACATATAGGTCACATGACGCCATAACGTCAAGATCATCAAAAAAAAAATGGAGGACGTTCTTTATTACGATTCTGAATCGATTTGTAACTTTACATTTTTTTAAATGTTTTTTTTCGGCCATCCCCACGCTTACTCATACGTCAACATCCACTTGTAGCCTGTTTTATCATCATTTATTTACTAAATAAAAATATTGCAAGAATCTGTTTGAGTCGATCCCAGTTCGATTTGAATTGTGAGTTGCTGTAACAGTAACAGTCCCATCCGACCAGTGAGTTTTCCTGTCAGTGTCGTCACGGTGCTTGTCCAGCAGAGGGCGCGCACGGTGCGGCGAGGACTAATGCAGTACTGCCACATAACCACTAAAGGGCAGTAAAGAACACGATGGGCAAAATATTCCATCTAAGTATTAAGTTGCTGTGTATTTCTTTAGTATTCATACACTTTGGAAATAGAACAACATGAAACTTGTTACTTTATTTTTAAATAAATAGTAAACACATATATATATATATATATATATATATATATATATATATATATATATATATATATATATATATATACATATATATACATATATATATATATATATATATATATACATATATATATATATATATATATATATACATATATATATATATATATATATATATATATATATATATATATATATATATATATATATATATATATATATATATATATATATATATAATTTATGTATTTTTTACTTTAGAAGGAGAACTTTGGAAACGTGTTACCTTATTGTAAAATTGCAAAAAATATATGTATAAGAAAATAAATAAAAATATATTTTTATGTTTATATAAAAATATTTCTATACATATGTATTAAATATATATATATTTTTTCCCGTATATAATTTTAAAAAATAATTTATGTCTTTGATATTCATACACTTTAGAAGTAAAACATTGGAAACTTGTTACCTTATTGTAAAATAAATAGCAATATATATTGTTTTCTTCTCCTTATATAATATAGGGATAAGAAAAAAAAATTTTTGTATTCATATGTATTAAAATAAAATAAAATAAATATATATATATATATATATTTCTTCCAGTATATATATTTTTAAAATCACTTATGTCTTTGATATTCATACACTTTAGAAGTAAAACATTGGAAATTTGTTACCTCATTGTAAAATAAATAGTTAAAAAAAATAATAATACAAAAACATATTCATAAAAAATATACATGATTAAATATACATATATATATATATTTATATACACATATAAATAAATAAATAAATATATATATATATATATATATATATATATATATATATATATATAGTATTTAAAAAATGGTGTGTTTTTCTTAAATCACTTTGTATATATATATATATGTATATATATATATATATATATATATATATATATATATATATATATATATATATATATATATATATATATATATATATATATATATATATATATATTTGTATGTGTATTTTTAATCATATGTTTGTATGTATATTTTTTATAAATATGTTTTTGTATTATATATTTTTTTAATTATTCATTTTAAAATAAAGTAACAAGTTGTTTTACTTCTAAATTGTATGAATATCAGACATAAATGATTAAAAAAAATTATATCCTGGACAAAAAAAGAAAAAAAGATAAACAAATATATATATATATATATATATATATATATATATATATATATATATATATATATATATATATATATATATATATATATATATATATATATATGCCACAAAGTGATTCTAAATTAAAATAAACATACAATTTCAAAAACAATACTATATATACGTATATATATATATATATATATATATATGTGTGTGTGTGTGTGTGTGTGTGTATGTGTGTGTGTGTGTGTGTGTACTCACAGCAGGCTGTCTATCCGTGGATGGCAGTGCAGACGCTCCGGTCCACCAGTCCAAAGAGTCTCGACCAGCCGGTCCAAACTTTGTCCAGCTGCTGTCCAGAAGAGTCCGCATGGTGGGAGGCCAACGTGGTCGGGAGCCTCGGTAGCTGTCGGAGCTTTGGCCACTGAGCGCGCTCAGACATACACGGAGGCGCAAAAAAGATCACCAATCCACTAAGAGCACTGACAGCTGTCAGCACCACATCTGCATCGATATGGAGCAGAGGGAGGGGACGTGTGTGTGTGTGTGCGTGTGTGTGTGCGTGTGTGTGTGCGTGCGTGTGTTTGTGTGCGTGTGTGAGTGTGTGTGCGTGTGTGTGTGTGCGTGTGTGTGCGTGTGTGTGTGTGTGCGTGCGTGTGTGTGCGTGTGCGTGCGTGTGTGTGTGTGTGTGTGTGTGCGTGTGCCCTTGATGCTGTTGAGCCTCAGTGATCTGTTTTTGTCACGTCAACTGTGTCACATGTTATTATTATGACAATAATTCATGAAAAAGTTGTGATACAGACCAGGGGCTTCCAAAGTGCGGGCCGAGGGCCAATTGTGACCCATAGCTAATTCATAGCACAATTGTTAGCATTTTTATATTAGCATGCTAGCATTTTAAACACATTTTTGCAGATACACACCTCAGAGTAATATATCATGGTATTTAACACGTTATGGTTAAAATTTTACCATGCTAACATTAGCATGCTAGCTGTTTTGCTAATTTTGTTATAGTTAAGATTTTAGCATGCTAACATTAGCATGCTAGCTGTTTTGCTAATTTTGCAATTTTAAACACATTTTTTAGGTACACACCTCAGAATAATATATCATGGTATTTAACACGTTATAGCAAACATTTTAGCATGCTAGCGGTTTTGCTAATTTTGCAGTTATACACCTCAGCGTCAAATATTTTGTTACTTGAAAGATGATACCTGTTAGCATGCTAACATTAGCTAGCATACTATTTTCTTTAACTAATTTTATTGGTATACACCTCAGCCATATTTTTTATACTTGATGCATGCTAATGTTAGCACGCTCGCATTTTAGACACATTGTTCAGGTACACACCTCAGAGTAATATATCATGCTATTTAACACGTTATAGTTCGAATTTTAGCATGTTAACATTAGCATGCTAGATGTTTTGCTAATTTTGCGGGTATACACCTCAGCGTCAAATATTTTGTCACTTGAAGGATAATACCTGTTAGCATGCTAACATTAGCTAGCATACTGTTTTCTTTGGCTAATTTTGTTGGTATACACCTCAGCCATATTTTTTGTACGTGATGCATGCAAACGTTAGCAGGCTAGCATTTTAAAAACATTTTTGCAGGTATACACCTCAGAGTAATATATCATGGTATTTAATAGGTTGTGAGTTCAAACCCCGGCCGAGTCATACCAAAGACTATAAAAATGGGACCCATTACCTCCCTGCTTGGCACTCAGCATCAAGGGTTGGAATTGGGGGTTAAATCACCAAAATGATTCCCGGGCGCGGCCACCGCTGCTGCTCACTGCTCCCCTCCCCTCCCAGGGGGTGATCAAGGGTGATGGGTCAAATGCAGAGAATAATTTCGCCACACCTAGTGTGTGTGTGACAATCATTGGCACTTTAACTTAACACGTTATAGTTAGCATTTTAGCATGCTAGCTGTTTTGCTAATTTTGCAGTTATACACCTCAGCGTCAAATATTTTGTCACTTGAAGGATGATACCTGTTAGCATGCTAATATTAGCTAGCATACTGTTTTCTTTAGCTAATTTTGTTGGTATACACTTTAGCCATATTTTTTGTACTTGATGCATGCTAACGTTAGCACGCTAGCATTTTAAACACATTTTTCAAGTACACACCTCAGAATAATATATCATGGTATTTAACACGTTATAGTTAAAATTTTAGCATGTTAACATGAGCATGCTAGCTGTTTTGCTAATTTCGCGGGTATACACCTCAGCGTCAAATATTTTGTTACTTGAAGGATGATACCTGTTAGCATGCTAACATTAACTAGCATACTGTTTTCTTTAGCTAATTTTGTGGGTATACACCTAAGCCATATTTTTTGTACTTGATGCATGCTAACATTAGCACGCTAGCATTTTAAACACATTTTTCAGGTACACACCTCAGAGTAATATATCATGGTATTTAACACAGTATAGTTAGCATTTACCATGCTAACATTAGCATGCTAGCTGTTTTGCTAATTTTGCAGTTATACACCTCAGCATCAAATATTTTGTCACTTGACAAATGCCACTTGTTAGCATGTTAGCTTCAGTTTGCTAGCTTTTTTACGACTAATTTGGTAAGTATACACCTCAGTCATATTTAGGTACTTGATGCATGCTATCATTAGCATGCTAGCATTGTAAACACATTTTCAGGTACACACCTGAGACTAATATATTTTGGTATTTGACACATGTTGCAGTTAGCATTTTAGCATGCAAACAGTAGCATGCTAGCTTTTTTTTAAGCTTATTTTGCAGGTATACACCTTAGCATCAAATATTTTTGTTACTTGACGCATGATACCTGTTATCATGCTAGCTTTTTCTCTAGCTAATTTTGTTGGTTTATACCTGAGTCACATTTCGGTACTTGATACATGCTAACATTAGCATGCTAGCATTGTAAACACATTTTTCAGGTACACACCTGAGAGTAATATATTTTGGTACTTTACACATGTTGCAGTTAGTATCTTAGCATGCTAACATTAGCATTGTTAGAATAATCATGCATATATTATCACACAACTTTAGTATGCTTAAAGTCTGTTGCTGTAGTTATTAGCTATTGTGCTCAAGCTGTACTTTTTCTATCTGTACAAGGACAAAAACATCTTGTCTGAGGGGTGGCCTCAGCCGCAGATGTTATCTTTGTTTTAGCCCGCTAACAGCCAAGGACTTCAAGGACCTCAACGAAGATAAGACGACAGCACGCAGACGAAGCAGAGACAAGGAGAAAATCACAAGGCCCCGGCACATTCCGTCACGTATTGTGCGTACTGGAGCGGCTTTGCGTGATATGTGTGGCCACTCCTTTTAGAGGCGGCCTCAGTGATGTTGACTGGGGAACTCCTGGATATATAGAGGGACGCGGGAGCTGGACCTTAGAGCGTAGGGCGAGACTGTGACTAAGTGTGTGTTCTCCTCATGAGCTAAATTGAACTCTTGTCTCTGCATGATTCCTTGCTTCTTGTCTGTTTAATAGATGTCATCAGTGTTTGAATCTGACAAGCATGCTAGGTTTTTTTTTTTTTAGCTGATTCACCGGCATACACCTCAGTGTTGTATACATTTTGGCGTTTCACTAATGTTAAACGTAAGCATACTGTTGTTAGCATGCTATGTTTTTGTTTGTTTAAGCTAATTTTGCTCTCGTTTTTCGTTGATTGACGCTACTTGGCTCGCTTGCTAACTGTTAGTATTTTAGCTCAGCTTTGGCTCTGCAACTTTCACGCAAAATTTCGACTGGAATTTATTTTTCTAGTGCAGGGGTCGGCAACCCAAAATGTTGAAAGAGCCATAATGGACCAAAAATACAAAAACAAATCTGTCAGGAGCCGCAAAAAATTAAAAGCCATATTACATGTATCATGAGATATAAATTTAATTAAGATGACTTAAAGGAAAGTAAATGAGCTCAAATATATAGCTACAAATGAGGCATAATGATGCAATGTGTACATATCGCTAGCCTAAATAGCATGTTAGCATCGATTAGCTTGCAGTCATGCAGTGACCAAATATGTTTGATTAGCACTCCACACAAGTCAATAACATCAACAAAACTCACCTTTGTGCATTCACGCACAACGTTTAAAGTTTGGTGGACCAAATGAGACAGAAAAAGAAGTGGCATAAAACACGTCCTACAAAGTCGGAGAAAGGTCTAGATGTAAACAAACTATACGGTGAGTTCAAGGACCGCCAAAATTAGTAGGACAAAACGGCGCTCGCCAAATACTCGAATCAGTGAAGCATGTTTAATATAAACAGTGTGATTTATAACGATTAGGGAGGTTTGTGTCATGTTTGTCCTCATACAGAAACCATACTAAAACAAAAAATATATTTTTTTCCCCTCAACTTTTTCCATTCTTCATACATTTTTGAAAAATCTCCAGAGAGCCACTAGGGCGGCGCTAAAGAGCCGCATGCGGCTCTAGAGCCGCGGGTTGCCGACCCCCGTTCTAGTGTATACTATCCTAATTTTAAGATGAAAACTACAAAAATGGCCGCCGCATCCATTGATTTATCAATCTGAGCAGCCCGATATAGATAATATTGAATATAAATGTTAGAATAATTGTTTGTAAGTTATCACAAAAAACTTTGTATTACATTGAGTTCCTGACAAGAAGACAAAAGCTGTCTTTGAAACCTACCAAGAGTAAGGCTCGTAAAAGTCCACTGTGTAGGGCAGGGGTCGGCAACCCGCGGCTCCGGAGCCGCATGCGGCTCCTTGACCACTGTGATGCGGCTCAGCTACATACATGCCGACCCCCTCGATTTTCACAGGAGACTTATGGATGTCAGTGTCTCTCATAGACTACTCCCAGGCAAAACTAATCCTATTTACACTCTAATTACTATATAAAGGGCATGCCCTAATTGCACTGTAGTAATTGTCCTCTATAGCATTTACATACAGCGTGCCAGTCCAGCCACATGTTGCATATTGTTATTACTTGCACACACAGGAGAAGCATACTTACTCATCAGCCACACAGCTTACACTGACGGTAGCCGTATCAAACAACTTTAACATTGTTACGTTACAAATATGCGCCACACTGTGAACCCACACCAAAAAAGAATGAAAAACACATTTCTGGAGAACATCCCACTGTAACACAACATAAACACAACACAACCATTACCCAGAATCCCATGCAGCCCTAACTCTTCCGGTCTACATTATACACCCCCGCTACCACCAAATCCCCCCACACATCAACCCCCCCCCCTCTCCGTGCGTTGGTTGAGCGGAAGAGTTAGGGCTGCATGGGATTCTGGGTATTGGTACCGTCAGTGTAAGATGTGTGGCTGCTGAGTTAGTAGCCTTGCTGTCTCTTACGTGAGCAAGCTTAAGCTGCATTCCGCTTGTGGCCGCGCAGGTACACTGATTGGGCAGACTGTAGAGGGCGCCTAATGCAGTGTCATCACGCTCTGATTTTCGGGAGTTTCCCGGGAAAAATGAGAAGGTTGAGAAGGTTGGCAAGTGTGACGCTATCAAGCGCCATTCACTCAAAACTCGCGGGCTGCACTAACATCAAATTTTCACTCAAAACTCGCGGGCTGCACTAACATCAAATTTCCACATTAAAGTGCGTGCCGGTGCGTGTGTCTGAGACCCCTGGTTAACATAGCACAAAGCATGTAAGCTTTGTATGTGGTGTTTTTCATTTTAAATTAAAAAAAAAATTTTGTGGCTCCCATTACTTTCTTTAATGTGTGAAACTTGCCAAAATGGCTCTTTGAGTGGTAAAGGTTGCCGACCCCTGGTGTAGGGGGAAGCAAGATGAAGGTGTTCCTGTGTTCTTTCATGTATGGTAATCAACAGAAGGATGTTGTTCTGGCCCAAGGACTTCAGAACGGAGAGATGACAGGATCTGCCCAATTTCCAGACAACCTCTTTTTGAGTATTTTACGAACTCTTTTTGAACTATTTTGTGGTACTCTCTTTAAACTATTTTACGAACTCTTTTTGAACTATTTTATGGACCTCTTTTTGAACTATTTTACGAACTCTTTTTGAATTGACCTTACCTGTGAATTGTTTACGACCTTTTCTGTGAACTTTTTGCGACCTTTGTCCTTTGGAAACAAAGGTGGCCATGTGGTCGGGGGGGGGGGGGTCCAAAATAAAAGAAGGAGGCATGCAATCTTTTGGCAGACCGTGCTGGAGACTGTCCAAAAGTACACAGTGTGTCCAGGCGTGTCTCCTCAATTGAGTCCAAATTGAATTCTGTCTCTGTTGAATTCTTTGCCTCTTGTCTTGTTTAATAGACGTCATCAGTGTTTGAACCTGACAATAAATATTGAACATAGATGTATGTATAAAAGATCTCATGAGGTGATATATATTGTGTGTACATCTTCTCAATTAGCATGAAAATAAAAGATTCCACAGCTGGACTGACCAGACTGACTACAATGCCCGGTGGCGACGCCCAATGACAGGCCACGCCCCCGCTTAGAAAGTGCGTCACATGTCAGCGTCACATGCGCACGGTTGAGTCAAAGCCGCTTTGCTTCCCGCTGGGCTCCAAACTTTATTAAAACGTCTTGGGCTCACTTCCTGTTTAATCACCAATCGGCTCCGCCCCCGGCGGCCGCCACAAAACAACGGCGGCTTAATGAGACGCTCTCCCGCCAAAATAAGGGCGCGCGTGGAAGCTGCCGAGGTCGGGGGATCATCTCTAATCCCGATAGTCAAGTGAACATTGTGCTGCGCGCACACACAAGGCGCCATGACACCGCGACTCACACTTAACACCCGTAAATCCTCTCTGGCGTGCTCACGCTCGCCAACATCTGCTCCTCGCACGCGCCGCCACGCTGGCCTACTTTCGGCGACATGCCGTGTCAGCAGAAAAAAAAAAAAAAAACGACATTTTGAGCGAGGTGACCCACAACCACAACAGCATTAGCAGCTGGAGATGTGACGTTCGCGAACGAATCAAGTCTTTTGAACGGCTCTTTTTATCAAGGAGAACCGATTACCAGCTGCAACTGGACTACAAAATGAGTCCAATTATCAAAGGAAATCTAACTTTTTTTCTATAAACTGTAACAAGGAGCTTTTTGAACGGCTCTTTGAAAGGAACGACTCTTTAAGATCTGACTCTCTTCAAAGAGTCGTAAATCGTGCTCTTATTGGACGCCATAAACTCGGTCAGAACATTCCATGAGTCAAGGGTGACTCGCATGATCAGAAACCCGCTATTAAGGCTCCACCCCTCCCGTCTGCACTGGGTCAGCGCTGATTGGTCGACTAGAACGACTCTTTAAGATCCGACTCACCCGTGTTCTTATTGGACGCCATAAACTTGGCCAGAATGTTCCATAAATCAAGGGTGAGTCACATGATCAAAACCCCGCTATGAAGGCTCCGCCCCTCCCATCGGCACTGGGTCAGCGCCGATTGGTCGACTTGAACGACTCTTTAAGATCCGACTCTCTTCAAAGAGTCTTAAATCGTGTTCTTATTGGACACCATAAACTCGGCCAGAACGTTCCATAAGTCAAGGGTGAGTCACATGATCAAAACCCTGCTATGAAGGCTCCGCCCCTCCCGTCTGTACTGGGTCAGTGCTGAATGGTCGACTGGAACGACTCTTTAAGATCCGACTCTCTTCAAAGAGTCGTAAATCGTGTTCTTATTGGACGCCATAAACTCGGTCAGAACGTTCCATAAGTCAAAGGTGACTCACATGATCAAAAACCCGCTATGAAGGCTCCGCCCCTCCCGTCTGCACTGGGTTGGCGCTGATTGGTCGACTTGAATGATTCTTTAACACCCGACTCTCTTCAAAGAGTCTTAAATCGTGTTCTTATTGGACGCCATAAACTCGGCCAGAACGTTCCATAAGTCAAGGGTGAGTCACATGATCAAAAACTCGCTATTAAGGCTCCGCCCCTTCCGTTTGGCACTGGGTCGACGCTGATTGGTCGACTTGAACGATTCTTTAAGATCTGACTCTCTTCAAAGAGTCTTAAATCGTGTTCTTATTGGACGCCATAAACTTGGCCAGAACATTCCATAAGTCAAGGGTGAGTCACATGATCAAAACCCCGCTATGAAGGCTCCGCCCCTCCCGTCTGCACTGGGTCAGCGCTGATAGGTCGACTTGAATGACTCTTTAAGATCCGACTCAACCGTGTTCTTATTGGACGCCATAAACTTGGCCAGAACGTTCCATAAGTCAAGGGTGAGTCGCATGATCAAAACCCCGCTATGAAGGCTCCGCCCCTCCCGTCGGCACTGGGTCAGCGCTGATTGATCGACTTGAACGACTGTTTAAGATCCGACTCTCTTCAAAGAGTCCTAAATCGTGTTCTTATTAGATGCCATAAACTCGGCCAGAACGTTCCATAAGTCAAGGGTGAGTCACATGATCAAAAACTCGCTATTAAGGCTCCGCCCCTTCCGTTTGGCACTGGGTCGACGCTGATTGGTCGACTTGAACGATTCTTTAAGATCCGACTCTCTTCAAAGAGTCTTAAATCGTGTACTTATTGGACGCCATAAACTTGGCCAGAACGTTCCATAAATCAAGGGTGAGTCACATGATCAAAAACCCGCTATTAAGGCTCCGCCCCTTCCGTTTGGCACTGGGTCGGCGCTGATTGGTCGACTTGAACGATTCTTTAAGATCCGACTCTCTTCAAAGAGTCTTAAATCGTGTACTTATTGGACGCCATAAACTTGGCCAGAACATTCCATAAGTCAAGGGTGAGTCACATGATCAAAACCCCGCTATGAAGGCTCCGCCCCTCCCGTCGGCACTGGGTCAGTGCTGATCGGTCGACTTGAACGATTCTTTAAGATCCGACTCTCTTCAAAGAGTCTTAAATCGTGTTCTTATTGGACGCCATAAACTCGGCCAGAACGTTCCATAAGTCAAGGGTGAGTCACATGATCAAAAACCCGCTATTAAGGCTCCGCCCCTTCCGTTTGCACTGGGTCAGCGCTGATTGATCGAGTGCTGCTCATCACAATGTTTAATCAAGCGGAGAACACGCACATGAAATACAGGAAGTGATAAATAATATTCCGTACAAGCGACATCATCATCTTTGGGCTCATCGCGAAGTTAGCGGCGCCGAGTGGCGGGGCCGACGCCGTCTCGCCGGTCAGGCGACGATGTCATAGAGTCTCCCCACGCGGCCCAGCCACTCGCGCAGTGCTTGGCGCACGCGGGCGTCGGCCACGTGGCACGCCAGCTGGCTGAGGCTGGGGTAGAGCGCCGGCTGCAGCGCCAGGAAGGCGGCGTCGGACAACAGGAGGACCTGGTTGAGGACGGTCAGCACCATGTTGGTCCAGGCCTGCGGGGCGAGACACGTTCCAGATGGTTCCCAGCACGACACAGTGGAGGCGGTTGCCGGGACAACCGGGCCGACGCTTACCTGGATCTGGGCCTCGGCGTCCCTCAGAGACACGCCGGGAGAACTGAAGGTGGAGCCGGAACGCGAGCGGCTCCCCTGCCTCAGGACTTCTGGTCCGGCGCTGACCGAGTGTCTCAGTGGGGGTCCTTGCTGGTCCACCAGCTGCTGAGGCCTCTGGGGCGGCTCCACAGGGCTCCTCCCCTCCCCGGCGCCGCGGTGGAGGTGGTTCTGCTGCTTCCTGCGCTTGTAGTCGCTCACCAGCTTGCTGAAGCTCCGGTCCGCCGCCATGGAGTACAGTTTGCTGCCCGCGCTCTCCCACCAGTCCTTCCTTCGGCCCCAAGACGCGTTGCGCCCGCTCAGGAAGCTGTGAGGGAGACTTCCTGTGCAGCTGCGAAGCGGACAAAAAGCGGGTCAGGCGCTCGCCCGGAAAGACCGTCGCATGACACCACGTCCCACCTGTATCCTGGACTCTGAGTGGGCGTGTCCCCCGGCGACGCCGTACTCGTCTCCGCCGTCTGACTCGGCGACGTGGGGGTGGAGGCCTCGGACTGGAAGAGCGGCAGGAAGAAGGCGGGATCGGCGCCCCGGGGCGGCGGCGGCGGGGGCGTGTCCTCCAGCGCGCTCTCCAGGTCGCGGTGCATCTGGATGTAGCTGCTGCACAAGTCCGCGCACAGCTTGTGGAGACGCTTGACCAGCCACGCCCAGTCGGCGCCGCCCCCCGGCGCCACGCTCAGGGACGTCATGGCGGCTCGCCACTGGTGGCGCTGGTCCCGTCCGCGGGGGGGACTCACCTGAGGGTGTCCCGTGCATCAGTGCGTGTGTGTGTGTGCGCGCGTGTGTGTGTGTGTGTGTGTGTGTCACCTGTGCTGTTTCTTCAAAGATGTCCTCGTCCTCTGAGGACGCTGATCCAGGATGAGAAGAGTTGGAACTTCCCTCCTCTTCCTCGTACAGCATCCTCTTCACCTGGCGAGAAAGGTGGGAGTGAAATCACGGGACGCCAAGGAGGCGGGGGGGCTAACAGCCTGCCTGGTACCTGCTGGGCCGTCATGGCGTCCGACTGGCTCAAGATGGCGCTTAGCAGCGTCTGCACGTAAAGGTTGAAGCTCATGGCCGCCTGGCGGTAGAGGTTGGCGGCGCCGCACACGCCCGACACCTTCATCAGCAGGTACTTGAGGCCCGGGCGGGTGTCAAAGTCTCGCGCCGTCCTGCGGACGAGACGCACGCACTTGAGGGTTGTGGTGCGCGCCAAGCGGGCGGCGGTGTCGCACTCACCTGTACGAGTCCAGCAGCAGGTCCAGGATGATGGACAGGTTGGTCATGGACACGTAGCGCAGGAAGCCCGCCGCGGGTCGCCCGGGGTCAGGGGTGACGGGCGTCGCCCTCTCCTGACCTTCGGGCTGCTTGACAAACTCCTCCAAGAGGATGTCGGACAGGTTCTGGAGCAGAACCTGATGGGACAGCAGGCTGACCACGATAGTCCTGAACGGAATCCTGCGGCAGCACAAACAATACTACTACCAAGTGTGTACAGTAGTACTATTCATTGTGTACAGCAGTACTGCAATGTGTTTACAGTACTACCAAGTGTGTACAGTA
This sequence comes from Entelurus aequoreus, assembly GCF_033978785.1. Taxonomy (NCBI): domain Eukaryota; kingdom Metazoa; phylum Chordata; class Actinopteri; order Syngnathiformes; family Syngnathidae; genus Entelurus; species Entelurus aequoreus. The sequence goes on from NC_084739.1 coordinate 75,151,906, forward strand.
GTACTATTCATTGTGTACAGCAGTACTACAATGTTTGTGCTGTACTACCAAGTGTGTACAGTAGTACTATTCATTGTGTACAGCAGTACTACAATGTTTGTGCTGTACTACCAAGTGTGTACAGTAGTACTATTCATTGTGTACAGCAGTACTACAATGTGTTTACAGTACTACCAAGTGTGTACAGTAGTACTATTCATTGTGTACAGCAGTACTACAATGTTTGTGCTGTACTACCAAGTGTGTACAGTAGTACTATTCATTGTGTACAGCAGTACTACAATGTTTGTGCTGTGCTACCAAGTGTGTACAGTTGTACTACTATGTGCGTGCAGTACTACCAAGTGTGTACAGTAGTACTACCAAGTGTGTACAGTTGTACTACTATGTGCGTGCAGTACTACCAAGTGTGTACAGTAGTACTACCAAGTGTGTACAGTTGTACTACTATGTGCGTGCAGTACTACCAAGTGTGTACAGTAGTACTACCAAGTGTGTACAGTTGTACTACTATGTGCGTGCAGTACTACCAAGTGTGTACAGTAGTACTACCAAGTGTGTACAGTTGTACTACTATGTGCGTGCAGTACTACCAAGTGTGTACAGTAGTACTACCAAGTGTGTACAGTAGTACTACTATGTGTGTGCAGTAGTACTGCTATGTGTGTGCAGTAGTACAAAGTGTGTACAGTAGTACTAGAGGGTGTACAGTAGTACTACTAAGTGTGTGCAGTAGTATCAAGTCTGTAAAGTAGTATCAAGTGTGTACAGTAGTAATACCTAGTGCAGGGGTCGGCAACCCAAAATGTTGAAAGAGCCATATTGGACCAAAAATACAAAAACAAATCTGTCTGGAGCCGCAAAAAAATTAAAAGCCATATTACATGTGTCATGAGATATACATTTAATTAAGAGGACTTAAAGGAAACTAAATGAGCTCAAATATAGCTACAGATGAGGCATAATGATGCAATATGTACATATCGCTAGCCTAAATAGCATGTTAGCATCGATTAGCTTGCAGTCATGCAGTGACCAAATATGTCTGATTAGCACTCCACACAAGTCAATAACATCAACAAAACTCACCTTTGTGCACTCACGCACAACGTTAAAAGTGTGGTGGACAAAATGAGACAGAAAAAGTGGCATAAAACACGTCCTAGAAAGTCGGAGAAAGTTATACATGCAAACAAACTATACGGTGAGTTCAAGGACCGCCAAAATAAGTAGGACAAAACGGCGCTCGCCAAATACTCGAACCAGTGAAGCATGTTTAATATAAACAGTGTGATTTATAACAATTAGGGAGGTTTGTGTCATGTTTGTCCTCCTACAGAAACCATACTAAAACAAAAAAATTGTTGTTTTTTTTCCCCTCATCTTTTTCCATTCTTCATACATTTTTGAAAAATCTCCAGAGAGCCACTAGGGCGGCGCTAAAGAGCCGCATGCGGCTCTAGAGCCGCGGGTTGCCGACCCCCGACCTAGTGTGTACAGTAGTAATACAATGTGTGTGCAGTACTACCAAGTGTGTACAGTAGTACTATTATGTGTGTGCAGTAGTATCAAGTGTGTAAAATAGTACTACCAAGTGTGTACAGTTGTAATATAATGTGTGTGCAGTACTACCAAGTTTGTACAGTAGTAATACAATGTGTGTGCAGTACTACCAAGTGTGTACAGTAGTACTACTATGTGTGTGCAGTAGTACCAAGTGTGTACAGTAGTACTACCAAGTGTGTACAGTAGTACTAATATTTGTGTGCAGTAGTACCAAGTGTGTACAGTACTACTACTATGTGTTTACAGTAGTACAAGTGTGTACAGCAGTACTAATATGTGTTTACAGTACTACCAAGTATGTACAATAGTACTACCAAGTGTGTACAGTAGTACTACTATGTGTTTACAGTAGTACCAAGTGTGAACAGCAGTACTACTATGTGTTTACAGTACCACCAAGTATGTACAATAGTATTACCAAGTGTGTAGAGTAGTACTACTATGTGTTTACAGTAGTACCAAGTGTGAACAGTAGTACTATTATGTGTGTGCAGTAGTATCAAGTGTGTAAAATAGTACTACCAAGTGTGTACAGTTGTAATATAATGTGTGTGCAGTACTACCAAGCTTGTACAGTAGTACTACTATGTGAGTGCAGTAGTACCAAGTGTGTACAGTAGTACTACTATGTGTGTGCAGTAGTACCAAGTGTGTACAGTAGTACTACCAAGTGTGTACAGTAGTACTACTATGTGCGTGTAGTAGTACCAAGTGTGTACAGTAGTACTACTATGTGTGTGCAGTAGTACCAAGTGTGTACAGTAGTACTACCAAGTGTGTACAGTAGTACTAATATTTATGTGCAGTAGTACCAAGTGTGTACAGTACTACTACTATGTGTTTACAGTACCACCAAGTGTGTACAGCAGTACTAATATGTGTTTACAGTACTACCAAATATGTACAAAGTACTACCAAGTGTGTACAGTAGCACTACTATGTGTTTACAGTAGTACCAAGTGTGAACAGCAGTACTACTATGTGTTTACAGTACCACCAAGTGTGTAGAGTAGTACTACTATGTATTTACAGTACTACCAAGTGTGAACAGCAGTACTACTATGTGTTTACAGTACTACCAAGTGTGTAGAGTAGTACTACTATGTGTTTACAGTAGTACCAAGTGTCAACAGCAGTACTACTATGTGTTTACAGTACCACCAAGTGTGTAGAGTAGTACAAGTATGTGTTTACAGTACTACCAAGTGTGTACAGCAGCATTACTATGTGTGTAGGGTAGTACTACTATGTGTTTACAGTACTACAAAGTGTGTACAGCAGTACTACTACATGTTTACAGTACTACCAAGTGTGTACAGCAGTACTACTATGTTAAGTTAAAAGTTAAAGTTATGTGTTTACAGTACTACCAAGTGTGTACAGTAGTACTATTGTGTGTGTATACAGGACTAGCAAGTGCATACAGTAGTACTATTGTATGTGTGTACAGTAGTACTACAATGTGTATACAGCAGTACCAAGTATGCAGTGTAGTATTGCTAAGTGTGAACAGTCTTACCCAACTTTCCTAAAGAGCAGCACAAAAAACAAAGACATCATTTAGTAACGGGAGTACATTTCTATGTGTGTGTGTGTGTGTATGAATGTGTGTGTGTGTGTGTGTGTGTGTGTGTGTGTGTGTGTGTGTGTGTGTGTGTGTGTGTGTGTGTGTGTGTGTGTGTGTGTGTGTGTGTGTGGGTGTAGATCACCTCTTCGGCGCATGCCCAGTGGAGTGGTGGTCAGGTGGCAGCTCAATGATCAAAACACACGACTGAGCGTGCTCAAAACCGTCCTTGTTGTTGGGTGTCTTTGGAGAACATTGACTGTCCAACATGAACACCTGCAACATAGTTGGACTAGTTAGAACCAATCAGAAGACCAGATAGAACCAGTCAGAAGACCAGTTAGAACCAGTCAGAAGACCAGTTAGAACCAGTCAGAAGAACAGTAAATCAGAAGAGAAGTTAGAACCTGTCAGAAGAACAGTTAGATATAGCCAAAAGAACAATTACAATACACCAGAAGAACAGTTAGAACCAGTCAGAAGAACAGTTAGAACTAGTCAGACTACAGTAAAAACTTGTCAGACGAACAGCTAGAACCAGTCAGAAGAGAAGTTACAACCAGTCAGAAGCACAGTTAGAAATAGCCAAAAGACAAGTTAGAACCAGTCAGAAGAACAGTTAGAACTAGTCAGACTACAGTAAAAACTTGTCAGACGAACAGCTAGAACCAGTCAGAAGAGAAGTTACAACCAGTCAGAAGCACAGTTAGAAATAGCCAAAAGACAAGTTAGAACCAGTCAGAAGAGAGTATAGAATCCAGTCATAAGAACAGTTAGAACTAGCCAGAAAAAGAGTTAGAACCAGTCATAAGAACAGTTAGAACTACTCATAAGAACAGTTAAACTCAACCAGTCGAAAAGTAAGAACTAGTCAGAAGAACAGTAAGAACTAGTCAGAAGAACAGTTAGAACCAATCAGAAGACCAGTTAGAACCAATCAGACCAGTTAGAACCAGTCAGTAGAACAGTTAGAAATAGCCAAAAGAACAGTTAGAACCAGTCAGAAGAACAGTTAGAAATAGCCAAAAAGACCAGTTAGAACCAGTCAGAAGAGAGTATAGAATCCAGTTAGAAGAACAGTTAGAACCAGTTACAAGGACAGCTAAAATTGGTCAGAAGAACAATTAGAATTGGTTAGAACATGGGGGCGGCCACTTTGACCTCACAGGCGTCTCCGCAGAAATTGTCAGAACCGCTCCGAGAACACGCCAGAAGGTTCTGAAGACACACAGACAGTCACGTAGTAATGGAGTCTTCATATTAGCGTTATGCTCCTTGAGCTAGTTAACTACCTGTTCTTCTTTGTGCTTAATGTGCTAGATGTGGTCAGAAGAACAGTTAGAATTGGTCAGAAAACCAGCTAGAACAACAGTTAGATCCAGTCAGAAGAACAGTTACTCACAGTCAGAAGAACAGTTACATCCAGTCAGAAGAACAGTTACACCCAGTCAGAACAACAGTTACAACCAGCTAGAAGAACAGTTAGATACAGTCAGAAGAACAGTTAGAATTAGTCAAAAGAACATTTAGAAGTAGTCAGAAAAGAAGATAGAATCCAGACGGAAGAACAGTTAGAACCAGTCAGAAGAACAGTAAGAAACAGTCAGAAGAACAGTTAGAACCAGCTAGAAGAACAGTTAGAACCAGTCAGAAGAACAGTAAGAACTAGTCAGAAGAACAGTTAGATACAGTCAGAAGAACAGTTAGAACCAGTCAGAAGAACAGTTAGAACCAGTCAGAAGAACAGTTAGAATTAGTCAGAAGAACAGTTAGAAGTAGTCAGAAAAGAACATAGAATCCAGACAGATGAATAGTTAGAACCAGTTAGAAGAACAGTAAGAAATAGTCAGAAGAACAGTTAGAACCAGCTAGAAGAACAGTTGTATCCAGTCAAAAGACAGTTAGAACCAGTCAGAATAACAGTAAGAACTAGTCAGAAGAACAGTTAGAACCAGTTAGAAAAGCTGATAGAATCCAGTCAGAAGTACAGTTAGAACCAGTAAGAACTAGTCAGAAGAATAGTAAGACCTGGTCAGAAGAACAGTTAGAACCAGTCAGAAAAGAAGATATAATTTAGTCGGAAGAACAGTTAGAACCAGTCAGAAGAACAGTAAGAACCGGTCAGAAAATAAGATAGAATCCAGTCCGAAGAACAGTTACAACCAGTCAGAAGAACAGTTAGAACCAGTTACAAGAACAGTTAGAACCATTCAGAAGAACAGTTACAACCAGTCAGAAGAGAAGATAGAATCCATTGAGAAGAACAGTTAGAACCAGTCAGAAAAGAAGATAGAATCTAGCCAGAAGAACAGTTAGAACCAGTTACAAGAACAGTTAGAACCATTCAGAAGAACAGTTAGAACCAGTCAGAAGAGAAGATAGAATCCATTCAGAAGAACAGTTAGAACCAGTCAGAAAAGAAGATATAATCTAGCCAGAAGAACAGTTAGAACCAGTCTGAAGAACAATTACAACCAGTCATAAGAACAGTTAGAACCAATCAGAAGAACAGTTAGAACCAGTTAGAAGAACAGTTAGAACCAGTCAGAAAAGAAGATAGAATCCATTCAGAAGAACAGTTAGAACCATTCAGAAGAACAGTTAGAACCAGTCAGAAGAACAGTAAGACCAGCACGTAGGTGAGTGGTCCAGCGTTGGCAGACAGGAAGTGACCCCCACCTGCTGGGCCATGGCTTTGATCCTCAAGTACTCGGCCTCCGCTGCTGGTGAGGACGAGGGGGCGGCCACTTTGACCTCACAGGCGTCTCCGCAGAAACTGTCAGAACCGCTCCGAAAACATGCCAGAAGGTTCTGAAGACACACAGACAGTCACGTAGTAATGGAGTCTTCATATTAGCGTTATGCTCCTTGAGCTAGTTAACTACCTGTTCTTCTTTGTGCTTAATGTGCTAGATGTGTGTGTGTGTGTGTGTGTGTGTGTGTGTGTGTGTGTGTTCATGCAAGGACACTGACCTTGCTGCTTGCGAAACGCACACACACACACACAAACACACAAACATACACACACAGATGTGGCTGTATGTAAGCTGTAAAGCCGCTTAAGAGTTTTACATCTGCAGTGACTGACACACACACACACACACACACACACACACACACACACACACACACACACACACACACACACACACACACACACACACACACACACACACACACACACACACACACACACACACACACACACAGCTACATAGCTAAGCGTTCAGCGTTAAACTTTACTACCCACGATGCTCTTCAATGAATGTGTGTGTGTGTGTTTGTGTGTGTACCTTGACGGGTTCTAAGGTAGCAGAGAAGGCGTCCTGCAGGGCACAGCATGCCAACCTCCACATTTCCTCAGTGAACACGGGACCCACTGTCACCAGAACATACCTACAGCCAGCATGCCAACACAACACATGTTAACTGCTGCACACATGATTCAATGCACGCTCGCACACACACACACACACACACACACACACACACACACACACACACACACACACACACACACACACACACACACACACACACACACACACACTTGCATGCTTGCACACATGCACACTTGCTGACAGGAGACAGGAAGTTAGAACCAGTCCAAAGAACAGTTAGAGCTAGTCAGAACAGTTAGAACCAGTCACAAGTACAGTTAGAACCAGTCAGAAGGATAGTTAGAACCAGTCAGAAGAATAGTTAGAACCAGTCAGAAGAGAAGTTAGAACAAGTCAGACGAAAAGTTAGAAACGGTGAGAAGAGAAGATAGAACCTGTCAGATGAACAGTTTGAACCAGTCAGGAGAACAGTTAGGATCAATCAGAAGAACAGTTAGAACCAGTTAGAAGGACAGTTATAACCAATCAGAAGAACAGTTAGAACCAGTAAGAACTAGTCAAAATTAGAATTAGTTAGAATAACAGTGAGAACCAGTCAGAAGAACGGTTAAAACTAGTCAGAGGAGAAGTTAGAAACAGTCAGAAGAAAAGTTAGAACCAGTCAGAAGAGAAGTTCGATCCAGTCGGAAGAACATTTAGAACCAGTCAGAAGAGAAGTTAGAACCAGTCAGAAGAGAAGTTATAACCTATCAGAAGTACAGTTAGAACCAGTCACAAGATCAGTTAGAACCAGTCAGAGGAACAGTTAGAACAAGTCGGAAGATAAGTTAGAACCAGTCAGAAGAGAAGTTAGAACCAGTCAGAAGAGAAGTTAGAACCAGTCAGAAGAGAAGTTAGAACCAGTCAGGAGAGAAGTTAGATCCAGTCAGAAGAGAAGTTGGAACCATTCAGAAGAATAGTTAGACCCAGTCAGAAGAACATTTAGAATTAGTCAGAAGAACAGTTAGAACCAGTCAAAATGTTAAAATAACAAAATAACATTTAAACTGTTTTGTTAGAACCAGTCAGAAGGATAGTTAGAACCAGTCAGAAGAATAGTTAGAACCAGTCAGAAGAGAAGTTAGAACAAGTCAGACGAAAAGTTAGAAACGGTGAGAAGAGAAGATAGAACCTGTCAGATGAACAGTTTGAACCAGTCAGGAGAACAGTTAGGATCAATCAGAAGAACAGTTAGAACCAGTTAGAAGGACAGTTATAACCAATCAGAAGAACAGTTAGAACCAGTAAGAACTAGTCAAAATTAGAATTAGTTAGAATAACAGTGAGAACCAGTCAGAAGAACGGTTAAAACTAGTCAGAGGAGAAGTTAGAAACAGTCAGAAGAAAAGTTAGAACCAGTCGGAAGAGAAGTTCGATCCAGTCGGAAGAACATTTAGAACCAGTCAGAAGAGAAGTTAGAACCAGTCAGAAGAGAAGTTATAACCTATCAGAAGTACAGTTAGAACCAGTCACAAGATCAGTTAGAACCAGTCAGAGGAACAGTTAGAACAAGTCGGAAGATAAGTTAGAACCAGTCAGAAGAGAAGTTAGAACCAGTCAGAAGAGAAGTTAGAACCAGTCAGAAGAGAAGTTAGAACCAGTCAGGAGAGAAGTTAGATCCAGTCAGAAGAGAAGTTGGAACCATTCAGAAGAATAGTTAGACCCAGTCAGAAGAACATTTAGAATTAGTCAGAAGAACAGTTAGAACCAGTCAAAATGTTAAAATAACAAAATAACATTTAAACTGTTTTGTTAGAACCAGTCAGAAGGATAGTTAGAACCAGTCAGAAGAATAGTTAGAACCAGTCAGAAGAGAAGTTAGAACAAGTCAGACGAAAAGTTAGAAACGGTGAGAAGAGAAGATAGAACCTGTCAGATGAACAGTTTGAACCAGTCAGGAGAACAGTTAGGATCAATCAGAAGAACAGTTAGAACCAGTTAGAAGGACAGTTATAACCAATCAGAAGAACAGTTAGAACCAGTAAGAACTAGTCAAAATTAGAATTAGTTAGAATAACAGTGAGAACCAGTCAGAAGAACGGTTAAAACTAGTCAGAGGAGAAGTTAGAAACAGTCAGAAGAAAAGTTAGAACCAGTCAGAAGAGAAGTTCGATCCAGTCGGAAGAACATTTAGAACCAGTCAGAAGAGAAGTTAGAACCAGTCAGAAGAGAAGTTATAACCAGTCAGAGGAACAGTTAGAACAAGTCGGAAGATAAGTTAAAACCAGTCAGAAGAGAAGTTAGAACCAGTCAGAAGAGAAGTTAGAACCAGTCAGAAGAGAAGTTAGAACCAGTCAGGAGAGAAGTTAGATCCAGTCAGAAGAGAAGTTGGAACCATTCAGAAGAATAGTTAGACCCAGTCAGAAGAACATTTAGAATTAGTCAGAAGAACAGTTAGAACCAGTCAAAATGTTAAAATAACAAAATAACATTTAAACTGTTTTGTTAGAACCAGACAGAAGAGAAGTTAGAACCAATCAGAAGAACAGTTAGAACCAGTCAAAAGACCAGTTAGAACTAGCCAGAAGAGAAGTTAGAACCAGTCAGAAGTGAAGTTAGGACCATTCAGAAGAACAGTTAGAACCAATCAGAACAAAAGTCAGAACCAGTCAGAAGAACAGTTAGAGCCAGTTAGAAGAACAGTTCAAACCAGCCAGAAGATGTTAGAACCAGTCAGAAAAGAAGTTAGAAGCGGTCAGAAGAACAGTTAGAACCAATCAGAGGAACAGTTACAGCCAGTTAGAAGAACAGTTCAAACCAGCCAGAAAAAGTTAGAACCCGTCAGAAAGAAGTTAGAACCATCAGAAGAACAGTTAGAACCAATCAGAAGAACAGTTAGAACCAGTCAGAAGAACAGTTCAAACCAGCCAGAAGAAGTTAGAACCAGTCAGAAAAGAAGTTAGAACCATTCAGAAGAACAGTTAGAACCAATCAGAAGAACAGTTAGAACCACACTTGTTCGCGCACGTGCACAAACACACGTACTGGCACAGTCACAGACAGGATCAGTCACAGCGCGTCACCTGATGCAGGAGCAGCCCACTCTGGAGATGCTCTCTGCCGCTTGAGACACACAAGCCACCAGCAGCTTGAAGACGTCCCTCAGCATCACGTTGATCAGAGACTCACAACCCACATCTGACACACACAACACAACACACAGGTGTCATGTCGGCTGTGATGAGGCTACGTCGAGACGACATGTGAGGTGCGGCACCTGTGTGTATGAAGGTGTTGACGTGCTCCACCACCAGCTCGCAGCACAGTCCGATGGCGTGTTTGAAGTTGGCCGCCGCCACGTCCCAGTAGCCGTGGTCGCCGTGGCTACGCTGCAGCCACAGCGACATCACAGGAATCAGCAGCTGGACCACGGCAAAGATGGCGAAGCCCGGACCTGCAGAGATGGACGTGAACGACTCCATGCCGGCGGAGGAGAAGTTGCCGCCGGTGGCAAGGAAAGATCACCTGGCACGACGGCGACCTCTCGCAGCAGCAGGAAGAGCATCTCCAAGGTGGGCGGCTGGTGTTGACGAGGACAGTTGGAGACGGCCGCCGTCAGCTGTTCTAACAGCAGGATCCACACCTGGATCAGACCTGCGGGACATCACCGAGCTGTCACGCATCAGCGTGACGGGGCGGAAAGAACGCCATCCTCACCCGTGTTGTCGTCAAACTCCTGCAGGACGCCGTCCAGGCCGTCCTCGCTGCCCGTCGAGTGTTCGTGTGTCCTGGAGGGCAGGCTGGCGAGGCGCGCCCCCAGGAAGACGGGCTTGGACGGCATCTTGTAAATGTTGGCCAGCAGCTGGGAGGAAGAGCAGGACAAGTGTCACGCGGCCGACGACAACAGGAATCTGGCAGCCAAAACAGGAAGTTGCACCTGAGAACATCTGTGCAGGTAGTCGAGCGCCGGCAGGCAGAGGTCGGTGGAGCTGGAGGACGACGTCTGGACACAGTCGCCGATCTCCCTGTAGTCCACCTCGCCTAGGAGGGCACAGACAGGTCAGGTATAGACTTCCTGTCACATGATGCCACATCAAGAGCACTGACCTAAACCTTTGACGAACTTCATCAGGCACATGATGTAGTCTGTGGCGGCGTTGGCAAACACCTGGATGTTGTCCGTGCTGATGAACGCCTCAAAGACATCAAAGACGGGTGCCTGACACTTGACGCCTGCGCCAACCACAAAAGTCCCAGTGACGCCCAGAGCGCTCCCAAAGAACTGCTCGCACGTGTCACACGTACCCACGGAATATTCTCCGAGGAGGTAGTCTTTGACCTCCATCTTGGCGCCGTGCACGGTCCTCAGAGCGCTGAACAGAGGCCGCCATCCGGACAGGATGTTAGGCGAACACATCTCCACCAGCTCGCCGATGGACGTCACCACCTGCACAAGTCGACCGCAAGACGACAACCGTGGCTATCTTTGCTACAGTAGGAAGGGGAGTCATAAGGCCCTGTTCATCGCGGCTCACCCGACACATTAAATTTTTAGCTGAGTAGTAGAGTTGAATATCTTGAATAGTTTTGTGGCAATTCCAACTTTAACCACAGTCAGTTGTTATGAAGAGTGGTGGCTGCAAGGATTAACCTCCACTTTTCATCTAACGACCTGCAACTTCAGGATCCGACAAGCATGATCTGGCAATTTTGGATCCAAGATAAACAAAGTCTTCGACTGCTTCGACCTGCCGATCGTGGATGGTACTGACCTGTTCTGGGATCTGACAATGACTGAATGTTTTGTCTTTGCCTAGCTAACGGTAAGGCCGAGGACTAAGGCTTCTTCCCAAATACCGACAATGCTTTGGTGATGGTATCCGGGTGTGTGGAGAAGAGCACAACAACATCAGCGTAGCACAGGCCCGTGAAGCAGAAGTAGAAGTTGACTCCAAGACCGGGGCAGCGGTGCAGTGTGCTCTGGATCCAGTAGTCGACCGCGATGTTGAAGAGGTTTGGTACGGCAACGCAACCCTGTCGAACTCCAGAGGTGGTAACAAAAATATCTGACATTCCGCCCTGCACTTTTACTCTGCAGGTGGTGTTTGCATGAAGATCCCGGAGGATATTAGTATATTTCCTTTGGACTTTGCTACCTTGCAGGAGTTGCCAGAAGATGTTTGCCAGATCTTGCTCGTCGGATCCTGAAATTGCACACCAGCGAGTCTGGCCGAGTGTAAAGATAAAAACTCCACACAGATGCGCATCTTCCAATCCTACGTGGTGCCAGTTCTCCTGTACGGATCTGAAACTCGGACTCTTTCCACAGAGACTACTCGCCGCCTTGATGCATTTCACAGTAACTGTCTCCGGAACATCCTTCGCAACAGGTGGTTCAACCGAGTCACAAATAATGCAGCTGGTGCCGTCCCCGGTTGCCCTGGACGTCCCAGATGACATCTACCAGGCCCCTGTCGACCCTTATTAGCCCCCCCCCCAGGACCGCCCAGCCTTCAGACAACTGGCCGCCACGGTCACTTAGTTGCCGAGCAAGGATTCTTCATCATATAACGTGGAATCCACCAGTAAGGGGGCCACATGAACCCCTTGCCTACTGTAACCGAAGCAGCTAACTAGCATGCACGCTAAGGTGTCACCTGGTCTTGGACGTCCTCGTCGCACAGCTCCAACTGCATGATGTGCTCAAAGGGTCTGAAGAGCGCTTCGTTAAAGTGGAAGTGCGGCGGCTCCACCCAGCTGGTCAGAACCTCCGTCAGGACGTCGTGGATGAAGGAGACGGCCTTCCGGGATACGTGGCGCTCTTTGTGACACGCCGCCTGCAGTCGGACACGTTCACCGTCCACTTCATCTCTTTACATCAGCGACAAGCCGCATGGGGGAGGAGGGCGCTGCTACCTACCTCCACCAGGTGTGGCGCCACCACACTCCACGCCCTCATCATGTGGAGCAGCGGACGATCTTTATTTCTGACGATACGCAGCATGGCTTCGCCCAGACGGAAGAGATGGAGGGCGCTGTGGCGCTCCAAGGTGGACTTTGCTTCTCCTGCGTGACAAAAGTCAAGTTGAAGACTTGTTTGTGTTCCCGAGTGTGATCAATAACATCACAACAAACTTTTCAGTGCCTTTTGCTTCTTATGTGTTCTACTTTGCCTTAAATGCCTGGGCCTGTTGGGCCTTTTAGATACAGCACTTTTATAGCCCCCTGCTAAATTCCCGGGGCCCTACGGAGGTTCTTCTTACATCGTCCCCCACACATCCTAAGAACATGGGACAAGGACTGTTGTGATGCTGAAGATCACTATTTTTATTGTATTGGTCTCTTAGTCAAAGGTTACTCTCAAAATGGGTTTCATTTGAGATTGATGCTGTATTACTGCCTTTTCCAATGTTTGACCAAAACATTTCCGCCAACAATCAGATTCTGTTTTGGTCTCAAATAAATAATTAAAATATATCTTAGCTTTCTTTGGACATTTCTTTGTTGAATAGGAGAACAAATCCAGAACAGGGTGTCATAGAATCAGAAGTACCTTTCACCTTTGACACAATTCATCACTTTTATTTGGATCATCTTAAAAACTGTATCTCCCAATGTTATAAAAGTCCTGAATTCAGATGGCGATCCGGATCAACCCCAAAATCTCAGGACTGCTTGTATCACACATGATATCACACACAAATAAACTCTCTGCAGGACCGCCTGTATCGAACATGATATCGCACACAAGTAAACACGCCGCAGGACTGCTTATATCGCACATGATATCACAAACAAATAAACACGCTGCAGGACTGCTTGTATCGCACGTGATATCGCACACACTGCGGGACTTCTTGTATTGCGCATGATATCTTACACAAATAAACACGCTACAGGACTGCTTGTATCGCACATGATATCACACACAAGTAAACATGCCGCAGGACTGCTTGTATCGCACATGATATCATTCACAAGTAAACACTCTGCAGGACTGCTTGTAACGCACATGATATCTTACACAAGTAAACATGCTGCAGGACTGCATGTATCGCACGTGATATCGAACACGCTGCGGGACTTCTTGTATTGCACATGATATCTTACACAAATAAACACGCTGCAGGACTGCTTTTATCGCACATGATATCACACACAAGTAAACACGCCGCAGGACTGCTTGTATCACACATGATATCATACACAAGTAAACACTCTGCAGGACTGCTTGTATCGCACATGATATCTTACACAAGTAAACATGCTGCAGGACTGCTTGTATCACACACAAGTAAACACGCCGCAGGGCTGCTTGCATCGCACATGATATCATACACATGTAAACACTTTACAGGAGTGCTTGTATCGCACATGATATCTTACACAAGTAAACACGCCGCAGGACTGCTTGTATCGCACATGATATCACACAGAAGTAAACACTCTGCGGGACTGCTTGTATTGCACATGTTATCATGCACAAGTAAACACGCTGCAGGACTGCTTGTATCGCACATGATATTGCACACAAGTACACGTGCCGCAGGACTGCTTGTATCGCACATGATATCACACAGAAGTAAACACTCTGCGGGACTGCTTGTATCGCACATGTTATCATACACAAGTAAACATGCTGCAGGACTGCTTGTATCGCACATGATATCAGACACAAATAAACTCTCTCCAGGACTGCCTGTATCGCACATGATATCGCACTCCAGTAAACACGCGGCAGGACTGCTTGTATCGCACATGATATTGCACACAAGTACACGGGCCGCAGGACTGCTTGTATCGCACATTATATCAAACACAAATAAACTCTCTGCAGGACTGCCTGTATCGAACACGATATCGCACACAAGTAAACACGCTGAAGGACTGCTTGTATCGCACATGATATCACACACAAATAAACTCTCTGCAGGACTGCCTGTATCGAACATGATATCGCACACAAGGTAACACGCTGAAGGACTGCTTGTATAGCACTAGATATCACACAAATAAACACGCTGCAGGACTGCCTGTATCGCACGTGATATCACACACAAATAAACACGCTGCAGGACTGCTTCATAAAACTTCCAGGAAATATCAGAAACAAGGCAAGTGATCGAGATTAGACGCATGTGTGTGTGTGTGTGTGTGTGTGTGTGTGTGTGTGTGTGTGTGTGTGTGTGTGTGTGTGTGTGTGTGTGTGTGTGTGTGTGTGTGAGTACCAGGCATTGCCAGTGAATAATCGCCTGTTTCTGTGGCAGAATCAAACAACTGACACTGAGACGCCTTCCGCAGCTGCTGCAGGAAGCCCACCAGAGCCACCAGGTTCAGTTTAGACGCAGCTTCCTCAAACAACCTGCAAAAGACACAAAAACATTTTAAAGTACAGACAATACGGATCCACCGATTATCGGCGCCGATATTTGACATTTTGAAGTAGATAAAGTAGATAGTAACTAGATTATTCCTACAGCTAGCATAAAAGGTTAGAATACTAACATTAGCATGCTAGTATGAGAGACGTTAGCATCCTTCCAAGATGGCGCCAAGTATCAAAAATCCTGATTTTTAGGTTTAAACATACCAAAGTTTGCTGAAAAGCTTGCATAAAATGTTACCATGCTAGAGTTAGCATGCTAACACAAAATACGTTAGCATACTTCCAAGATGGCGCCGAGTATCAAAATTCATGATTTTCAAGTTTAAACATACAAAATTTGCTAAAAAAGCTCGCATAAAATGTCAGCCTTTTACCGTTCCCACAAGTATGCTAACAGTTAACATGCCGTTACCTGTTAGCATACTAGCTCGACAGCACTATGATTTTTAGGTTTAAATGAATGAATGAGTTGTAAATATGAATGATGGGTTCTCACTTCTCTGTGAAGCGCTTTGAGTGTCTAGAAAAAGCGCTATATAAATCTAATCCATTATTATTATTATTAAATATACACATTGTGCTAAAAATATAGCATAAAATGTTAGCACGCCAACAATCTCACAAATATGCTAACAGTTAACATGCCAACTGTTGGAATACTTACTCAACAGCACCATGCATCACAAACCATGATTTTTAGGTTTAAATATACAAAATTTGCAAAAAAAAAAGCTAGAATGAAACGTTAGCATGCTAATGTAAGAGACGTTAGCATACTTCCAAGTTGGCGGCAGGTATGAATATTTATGATTTTTAGGTTTAAACATACATTATTAGCTAAAAAGCTAACATAAAACGTTAGAATGCCAACATCAAAATCCATGATTTTGGGGTTTAAACAGACAGAATTATGCAAACATGCAAACCCCAGAAAAATCTTGAGCCCAGGATTGAACCCAGGACCTTCGTATTGTGAGGCACACGTACTAACCCCTGTTCCACCGTGCTGCCTATGCCTAGAATTAGAGAATTCCGATAATATCGGACTGCCGATATTATCGGTCGATAAATGCTTTAAAATGTGATATCGTAAATTATCGGTACCAAAAAGTAAAATGTATGACTTTTTAAAACGCCGCTGTGTACACGGACGTAGGGAGAAGTACAGAGCGCCAATAAACCTTAAAGGCACTGCCTTTGCGTGCCGGCCCAATCACATAATATCTACGGCTTTTCACACACACAAGTGAATGCAATTCATACTTGGTCAACAGCCATACAGGTCACACTTAGGGTGGCCGTATAAACAACTTTAACACAGTTACAAATATGCGCCACACTGTGAACCCACACCAAACAAGAATGACAAACACATTTCGGGAGAACATCCGCACCGTAACACAACAGAACAAATACCCAGAACCCCTTGCAGCACTAACTCTTCCGGGACGCTACAATATAAACCCCCCGCTACCCCTAACCCAATACCCCGCCCCCCAAACCCCGCCCACCTCAACCTCCTCATGCTCTCTCAGGAAGAGCATGTCCCAAATTCCAAGCTGCTGTTTTGAGGCATGTTAAAAAAAATAATCCACTTTGTGACTTCAATAATAAATATGGCAGTGCCATGTTGGCATTTTTTTCCCATAACTTGAGTTGATTTATTTTGTAAAACCTTGTTACATTGTTTAATGCATCCAGCGGGGCATCACAACAAAAATTAGGCATAATAATGTGTTAATTCCACGACTGTATATATCGGTATCGGTTGATATCGGAATCGGTAATTAAGAGTTGGACAATATCGTAATATCGGCAAAAAAGCCATTATCGGACATCTCTACCTAGAATGTATTTTTTAAATGACGGTGATAAAAATGACTCTTCTTGTCAATAATAATATTTATGTGACAAGGCCTCAATTTGACTTCTTGTGAGAATTCTTCGCCGCTCTGCTCACTCCTCACAATTTTACGCCTTTCCAGTTTTCATGTTTAAATCACTTTTACCGCTAGTGAACATCGCCTCCTTGACTTCTAATAATCTGAAAAAAACAAACGGGTGGATCTCTAGCAGACATTTTGGCGCAGTGAATGTGGTCAAAGATTCAGGGGTGTTTGGGACCGAGTCCTCCAAGCAGCTTATATAACACACTATCCTGGTGTGTTGTTGTGATGCTGCCACCTGGTGGCGGGGGCGTGTCACCGCTAACGAGAACCTCACCTGTCCGTCTGCGTCGACAGCGTACAGACCGCCTTGGCGGCGCCGGGCCCCGTCATCAGGATCCCGGCCTTCAGGTCCAGACTCCGCCCTCCTCCGCCGCCGAGCAGCTCCTGGATGGTTGGCGGCCGGATGACCGTCAGGCCGGGGCCCGGCTCTAGAGCCTGGTCTTGGGGCTCGCAGGCGGGCTCTGGGCCCCCGCGCCGGGCGACGGTAGGCAGCGGCGGCGGCTGAGAGGAGGCGTCGCCGAAGTGACTGTGCTCCAGGGAGCTGATGTACTCCGTCACCCTGCGGGGGCGTGTACGCGGTCACATGACGAGGTCACATGATGAGGTCACATGGTGTCGCACCTGAAGACGTGTGGCCAGCAGTCGTGGTTGTGACTGGCCATCTCCAAGCCCACATTCAAGATGGCGTCCATGCACAGGACGTGTGCCGTGTGCAGGCGAACACCTTGAGGACGCGCCATCTGCTCCAGACGCTGCTTCACTGCCTCACACACACACACACACACACACACACACACACACACACACACACACACACACACACACACACACACACACACACACACACACACACACACACACACACACACACACACACACACACGTCACAAGTTGTTGTAGTTTACACATCGGCCACTAAAGGGCCCCGACCAGTGATGTCATCACCTTGTGTGATGGCGTCTCCCGCCTCCGACCCCTCCCTTTCCTCGCGCTCCTCCTGCACGCAAGAGGCGGCGGCCATTTGGGCCAAGGCCGAGGCGCAGTTGGCGGCCACACCTGAGGACGCACACGCCGCCATCACATGATCACGCCATGACAAAGATGTGCCGAGAGATAAGGGATGTCCAAACTTTTTGACTCAGGGGGCCGCATGGGGGCCAAAAATATTTGACCTTGGGGCCGAAAGCCGACTGCATGTAAAGTAACAAACATATACATATAGCTCATATATATATATACATATGAATATGTGAATATATGTATATATATTTATATATATATATATATATATATATAGATACATGTGAGTATATATAAATATGTGAATATATGTATATATATATATATATATATATATATATATATATATATATATATATATATATATATAAATATATATGTATATATGTGTGTGTATATGTATATATATACATATATATATATATATACATACATATATATGTATATATATATATATGTATATATACACATATATATATATATACATATATTCACATGTATATATATATAGGTATGTATATACATATATACATGCACATATATGTATATATATACATACATACAGTATATACACATATATACATACATATGTATATATATACATATATACACATAAATATTTATAAACACATACATTCACACATATATACATAAATATACATTTATATATACATATATATGTATACATACTTACACACATATATATATACATACATATATACATAAATACACACAAATATACATACATATATGTGTTCATATATATAATATTAATGTAATGGATATATAATTAATAATTAATATAAAATATTAGGAGTATGTGAAAGTTCGACTCCAACCTTGTTTTGCATGTTTCCCATCATGCATTGCGGTGGATTTAAATGGGTGTAATTATCCACAAAGTTCAGTGATCATGTGTGTTGACTTGTTGTGTTGGCTGCATTTTTAGTGCGCCACCAGTGGGAAAGGTTGTTACATTGGGTCATACAAGTAAACGCTGTGCTGCATTCACTTCTAAGCCCCATACATGGTCATTGAGCTGATTGACTCACAAATATGCAGCATTCAGATTGTCAGATGATCAAAGTCCATTTCTTTAAACTCCTGACGCGGGCCCTAGTCTGGACACCCCTGCCGTGGATGTGGAGTGGGCGGGACTTACCGAGGGCGCAGCTGAGTGCGGCGGCCTTGCGCAGGCCGTCCAAACTGAGACAAATGGCGTCGCGCTCCCTCTGGCTCTGCTCTCGCACGAAGCCCAGCCCCTTGGAGCTGCCGGCCATGCGGCCCGTCAGCGGCGTGGACAAGACCTCCATCAGGTTCTTCCACACTCCCCACAGGATGAAGCGGGAGAAGACTCCGCCCCCTGGAAGGAAAGTGTGTGTTTGACAGCGTTACTGTGGCAACCATCAGTCCTGTCCAGACGTCAGAGTGCCACGCCCACCCGTCATGACGACATCACCCGCTGCTGCGTCGCAGGTGAGAGATGATTGGCTGGACGTCCTGATCAGCTGACCACCAATCACACAGCTGCCCAGACCATCCATGTCTGAGGGGGAGGGGCATCTTTTTATTCACTTCTACATCCACTGTGTGTGTGTGTGTGTGTGTGTGTGTGTGTCTGTGCAAGTGTGTGTTTGCGTGTGTGTGTGCATGTGTGTTTGCGTGTGTGTGTATGTGTGTGCAAGTTTGTGTGTGTGTGTGTGTACATGTGTGTGCAAGTGCGTGTGTTTGTGTGTGTATGTGCATGTTGTATGCGTGTGCGTATGTGTATATGTGTGTGCAAGTGTGTGTGTGTGCGTGCGTTCTCTCGTGCATTGTTGGTGTCTATGTGTGTGTGTGTGTTCATGTGTGTGTTTGTGTGCACGTGTGCGTGCATGTGCGTGTGTTTGCGTGTGTGTGTGTGCATCCGTGTGAGTGTGTGCATGTGTGTGTATTTGCTCGTGCGTGTGTTGTGCGTGCGTGTGTGTGTGTTTCTGTGAGCGTATGTGTGTGTGTGCATGCGTATTGTATGCGTGTGCATGTGTGTGTTGTGTGTGCGTGTGTTTGGGTGTGCCTGTGTGTGTTTGTTGTATGCATGCGTGTAAGTGTGTTAGCGTGTGTGCATGCGTGTTGCGTGTAAGTGCGTGTGTTTGCGTGCATGTGTGTGTGTTCGCTGTGTGCATTGTGCACGTGTGCGTGTGTGGTGTGTGTGTGCGTGCATGTGCGTGTGTTAGCGTGTGTGCATCCGTGTGTGTGTGTGTGTGTGCATGTGTGTGTGTTTGCTCGTGCGTGTGTTGTGTTGTGCGTGGGTTGGGTTGTGCGTGCGTGTGTGTGTGTGTGTGTGCATGCGTATTGTATGCGTGTGCATGTGTGTGTTGTGTGTCTGTGTGTTTGCGTGTGCCTGCGTGTGTGTGTTGTATGCGTGTGTGTAAGCGTGTGTTGTTTGCATGTGTGCATGCGTGTGGTGTGCAAGTGCGTGTGTTTGCGTGCGTGCGTGTGCATGTGTGTGTGTTCGCTCGTGCATGTTTGTGGGTGTGTGTGTGCATGTTGTTTGCGTGTAAATATATGTGTGTGAGTGCGCGCCCGTGTGTGTGTTCACTCGTGCATACGTGTGGGTGTCCCTGTGTGTATGCGGGTTGTATACGCATGTGTGCGTCTGTTGTGTGTGTGTGTGCATGCGTATTGTATGCGTGTGCATGTGTGTTGTGTGTGTGCATGTGCGTGTGTTAGCGTGTGTGCATCCGTGTGTGTGTGTGTGTGTGCATGTGTGTGTGTTTGCTCGTGCGTGTGTTGTGTTGTGCGTGGGTTGGGTGGTGCGTGCGTGTGTGTGTGTGTGTGCATGCATATTGTATGCGTGTGCATGTGTGTGTTGTGTGTCTGTGTGTTTGCGTGTGCCTGCGTGTGTGTGTTGTATGCGTGTGTGTAAGCGTGTGTTGTTTGCATGTGTGCATGCGTGTTGTGTGCAAGTGCGTGTGTTTGCGTGCGTGCGTGTGCATGTGTGTGTGTTCGCTCGTGCATATTTGTGGGTGTGTGTGTGTGCATGTTGTTTGCGTGTAAATATATGTGTGTGAGTGCGCGCCCGTGTGTGTGTTCACTCGTGCATATGTGTGGGTGTCCCTGTGTGTATGTGTGTGTGTATGCGGGTTGTATACGTGTGTGTGCGTCTGTTGTGTGTGTGTGTGCATGCGTATTGTATGCGTGTGCATGTGTGTGTTGTGTGTGTGCATGTGCGTGTGTTAGCGTGTGTGCATCCGTGTGTGTGTGTGTGTGTGTGCATGTGTGTGTGTTTGCTCGTGCGTGTGTTGTGTTGTGCGTGGGTTGGGTGGTGTGTGCGTGTGTGTGTGTGTGTGCATGCGTATTGTATGCGTGTGCATGTGTGTGTTGTGTGTCTGTGTGTTTGCGTGTGCCTGCGTGTGTGTGTTGTATGCGTGTGTGTAAGCGTGTGTTGTTTGCATGTGTGCATGCGTGTTGTGTGCAAGTGCGTGTGTTTGCGTGCGTGCGTGTGCATGTGTGTGTGTTCGCTCGTGCATATTTGTGGGTGTGTGTGTGTGCATGTTGTTTGCGTGTAAATATATGTGTGTGAGTGCGCGCCCGTGTGTGTGTTCACTCGTGCATACGTGTGGGTGTCCCTGTGTGTATGTGTGTGTGTATGCGGGTTGTATACGCGTGTGTGCGTCTGTTGTGTGTGTGTGTGCATGCGTATTGTATGCGTGTGCATGTGTGTGTTGTGTGTGCGTGTGTGTGCGTGTGTGTTGTATGCACGTGTGTAGGCATGTGTTGTTTGCATGTGTGCATGCGTGTAGTGTGTAAGTTTGTGTGCGTGCGTGTGCATGTGTGTGTGTTCGCTCGTGCACATGTGTGGGTGTCCGTGTGTGAATGTGTGTGTGTATGCGTGTTGTATACGCGTGTGTGCGTCTGTTGTGTGTGTGCATGTGCGCGCATGCTTGCGTGTAGATGTGTGTGCGTGTGTGTTGTATGCACGTGTGTAGGCATGTGTTGTTTGCATGTGTGCATGCGTGTAGTGTGTAAGTGTGTGTGTTTGTGTGCGTGCGTGTGCATGTGTGTGTGTTCGCTCGTGCACATGTGTGGGTGTCCGTGTGTGAATGTGTGTGTGTATGCGTGTTGTATACGCGTGTGTGCGTCTGTTGTGTGTGTGCATGTGCGCGCATGCTTGTGTGTAGATGTGTGTGCGTGTGTGTTGTATGCATGTGTGTAGGCATGTGTTGTTTGCATGTGTGCATGCGTGTAGTGTGTAAGTGTGTGTGTTTGTGTGCGTGCGTGTGCATGTGTGTGTTCGCTCGTGCACATGTGTGGGTGTCCGTGTGTGAATGTGTGTGTGTGTGTATGCGTGTTGTATACGCGTGTGTGCGTCTGTTGTGTGTGTGCATGTGCGCGCATGCTTGTGTGTAGATGTGTGTGCGTGTGTGTTGTATGCATGTGTGTAGGCATGTGTTGTTTGCATGTGTGCATGCGTGTAGTGTGTAAGTGTGTGTGTTTGTGTGCGTGCGTGTGCATGTGTGTGTGTTCGCTCGTGCACATGTGTGGGTGTCTGTGTGTGAATGTGTGTGTGTGTGTATGCGTGTTGTATACGCGTGTGTGCGTCTGTTGTGTGTGTGCATGTGCGTGCATGCTTGTGTGTAGATGTGTGTGCATGTGTGTGTTGTGTGTGTATGTGTGTGTACGTGTGCTGTGTTCGCTCGTGCGTGTGTTGTATGTGTGTGTTTCTGTGTGTGTACATGTGAATGTGCGTGTGTGCGTGTTTCTGTGCATGTGTGTGTGTTTGCGTTGCGTTTTGTATGCGCGTGTGTGTTGTAGT
Organism: Entelurus aequoreus; assembly: GCF_033978785.1. Lineage (NCBI taxonomy): Eukaryota > Metazoa > Chordata > Actinopteri > Syngnathiformes > Syngnathidae > Entelurus > Entelurus aequoreus. The sequence continues at coordinate 75,174,506 of NC_084739.1, forward strand.
CATATGTTGTGTGCACCAGTGTGTGTGTGTGTGTGTACCGGTCAGCATGGCGATGAGAGGCGGCGTGCTCTCCTCCTGGGATCCCCAGTAGCCCGCTTGGCCCAGCAGGTCTCTCTCCAGGACCAAGTGGTAGACCTCCTGGATCCAGGCCTGAGACAAGACCACCAGCACGCCGCTGCTCTGGACCAGGCGCACAAACTCCTTCTGCAGCACACAGGAAACGGGACACACCGTCAGTGCGAGCGTGGCGGCGGCGCGCATGCAGCGCACGGTGGCGCCCTCACCAGGCCGAGCGCGGGAGGCAGCGTCCTGCGCTGGTAGAAGAGGCAGTTGCAGAGTTTGAGGTTGAGCAGCAGGGCGTAGAAGGACAGCAAGTAGATGCCGTCGGCGTTCATCAGCGATTGGCAGCTCAGCGTCAGCCCCGCCTCCGCACCCGGCGAGGGGATGCCACCTGCAACAAGCACCACCATTAAAAAATGCAGTAGCATAGTAGGCCTGAGTAACCATTGAAAACGAGGCACTCTAACATTACACACAGCTTGAACAGTAACACTGTGTTTGAACAAGGGAAATAAAACACTGTACTTTCATCAAGTGATTCGTCGGTGCACCGCCCTTAGTTTGAGAAGCATTGCTCTAAGTCGCACTCACCGGCTTGGAGTCCGGAGCAGAAGGTGTGCGAGAAGCTCTGGAGCAGCTGGTCCACCGCAGGGCCGGTGCTCAGCGCCAGGAGGCGGGGCAGCAGCGCCGCCAGCGACTGCACGAACAGGCCGGCGCTGTGTTGGTCCGCCTCCTGGTTGCGCAGCAGCTTGAGCGAGAGCGCGGCGCTACGCAGCGAGCGCTGGCCCAAAAACTCCCGGGGGGTGTGCTCGTCCTCTTCGGCCAGCGACACGTTGTCGGAGCCCATGTCCGACACGTCGGAGCGACCCGAGTCCTTCTCGGCCGCCATGGAGTACTGGTCACACGAGTCCAGCTCGGTCCGGGACAAGTCCTGCTCCTCCACACTGACCACACACACTTTTAAGCATTTAAACCTCACACACACACACACATTCTTGTATCTGGTACGTTCTCGAGACCTGAGAAAAATGCCTACCTCTTCAGGACACACCCTTTCTAGATATATAAAGATTAGAATTTACAACATTAATAATATGTTCTGTCAGAATAATTGTATCTAAGTTATCACAAAACTTTGCGTTCCCGGCGAGAGGACAAAAGCTGTCTTTGAACCTACCAAGAAGAAGGCTTGTAAAACTCCACTGTGTAGGATGGGAAGCAACATGAAGGTGTTCTGTTTCTTTGATGTATTGTAATCCACAGAAAGATATTGTCTTGACCCGAGAACTACAAAGCGAAGAGGAAGCAGGACCAGACTCCCCTCCAGGCACCGCTTCTTTGAACTGTTTTACGACCTTTTCTTTGAACCGTTTTAATCAAAGGCGATGGCTGTTTACGACCCTCGCGTCCCTTAAAACAGCTGTTGCCATGTAATCAGGGAAAGTCCAAATGAAAGAGGATGCGTACAATCTTTCGCCAGAGCGTGTTATAAATGATAAATGGGTTATACTTGTATAGCGCTTTTCTACCTTCAAGGTACTCAAAGCGCTTTGACAGTAATTCCACATTCACCCATTCACACACACATTCACACACTGATGGCGGGAGCTGCCATGCAAGGCGCTAACCAGCACCCATCAGGAGCAAGGGTGAAGTGTCTTGCCCAAGGACACAACGGATGTGACTAGGATGGTAGAAGGTGGGGATTGAACCCCAGCAACCAGCAACCCTCCGATTGCTGGTACGGCCACTCTACCAACTTCGCCACGCCGTCCCGGCGTTGTTGAGACACTGTGCAAGGGTACAGTGTCTACGTGTTTCTCCTCATTGAGCTACATTTAATTCTGTCTCTGTTTAATTCCTTGCTTCTTGTCTTGTTTAATAGATGTCATCAGTGTTTGAACCTGACATCATAAAAAAGGGACACTTTAGTTAATACATTTTTTGTTTGTAATTGGTTTTTAATCTTCATTATTTACTTCAAGTTATTACAGTATGTCTTTATATAAATATATATATTTTTATTTTGGCCAAAGGGGGCACACTTCAATTTCTTACACACACTTGTTATTTCATATGTTGACCAGAGGGGGAGCACTTTTAAAACCGACACACAGTCAATTTGAAAAATCCCTCCTTTTTGGGACCACCCTAATTTTGATAGATTTAACCACCAGGGGGTGCAAATGAGATCTCTATTTGTTTATTTTTGTAACGTGCTTAAGGCCGATGACACACGAGTCACGGACCACAGATGGCCCCTGTGCCGCACTTTAGGCAACCCACCTGTAGAAGCTAACTGTTAATGGCCACTATAGTCTTAGTACCGTAGTGTATTTGTTCATCCTATGGCCACATATGGGACGCGGGTTATCTCACGTCAGCACCGGAAGTCGTAAAATCAGCTGTTCACATGGCGGGTGTTTTTGGGGGATGAATAGGGAAGTCCTTCTTTAGCTGCCGTCTTGTTTTATAATATATTGCTGCCTTTGCACCTGTCAATGTTTACTTTTGTATGCACATTAAATCAACCAAAAAAAATCCTGACTTTGGAGCAATGTTCACGGATTTTAGTATTTGGCTCTCTATTAGATGCAATGGTTTTCCGTGTTGGGATCATGATTTTGGTCCTAACTTGTTCACCAGTCCTCATATGGAAGATGCTTTTCCTGACCTGTCTCCGCCCGGGATGGTCTCCTGCTGGCCCCACTATGGACTGGACTCTCACTGTTATGTGGATCCACTAGGGACTGTACTTAGAGGGGGGGTTACCCACATATGCGGTCCCCTCCAAGGTTTCTCATAGTCACTCACATCGACGTCCCTTGTGTGGGCTCTGTGCCGAGGATGTCGTTGTGGCTTGTGCAGCCCTTTGAGACTTTTGTGATTTAGGGCTATATAAATAAACAATGATTGATTGATTGATTGTTGCTGTCTCAAGAAGGGTAGAAATACAAGAACACACACACACACACACACACACACACACACACCTGAAGTTGCTCTCACTGTATCGTGAGTCTCCTCCATGGTGCCACCTGGTCCTGGACTCCACAGACAGGAAGTTGGTGATGTCGGGGTAGACGAGGGCGTGGCTTCGCTGGACGACATCAGGAGGAACCACCCCTCCTCTTTGGGCCCCGCCCTTGGCGTCCGAGTCCTTCCCGTCTCCTCCCCCTTCCCGCTGAACGGCCTTCTCGGAGTCCGGCCCGTCATACTCGAGTTCGCCAGCGGAGGGCGACGGCAGTCCCGGCTCCAGGTCCAAAGTGGTGTGGCCCGTGTCCGTGGTGATGCTAATGCTAATGTCGGGACTGCGCTCGACGGCTGGCGCCGCGTTGGAGGAGGCGTCCCAGGGCGCTCCCTCGGAGGACAGGAGGTGTCTCTGCCACAGGAAGTCGGCCTCGTTGACCTCCATGGACTCCCGCGTCGACTCCGTCCCGTCTTTCAGCTCCTCCATGCGCCGTAGGACGAGGCGGGCCTGGGAAGACACCACCACAGTGGTCTCTACTGCGGCAGTGAGGTCACATGGTGTGGCCTACCTGCTCGGGCGTAAGGCCCCGCCCCTGCGACAGGTCCTCCAAGGCTTTGAGCAGAGCACAGGTGCAGGACACGGACCAGAAACACGCCTCCACGCCTCCCTTGACGCACGCCTCCGTCATGCCGTCCATCACTCTTGGAGTCGGGGGGGGGCGTGGTCCAGGAACAAACAAAAGGTGAGTGGGTGTGTCGCCATGGCAACAGAAGCAGGACAGTAAGAAAGACACGTCAAGGAGGTACTGACAGTCGCAGCAGGTCCAGGTGAGACTTCCTCTTGGAGAACGAGCGCTTCCTGCTCTCAGGCTCCGCCACGCATGGCCCCGCCAGGTCGAACAATCTCTGCGGACTTCCCAAAATCTGAAACGCAAAACACATACTGTGATACTAGCTTCCCTATTGGCTGAGCTTTACAGGCTCCGCCCCCCCCCACCTCCTTCATGATGCGGATGGCCTCGGTGCGGTGCTGAGGGGGCGGGTAGAGGAGGATTCTGTGGTAGAGCGACTGCAGCACCGGCTTCATGGACTCCACGCAGCTCACCAGACGCACCAGCTCGGCCGCCACGTAGCACACGGTGCGCACCACCGCCGCAATCCTGGCGGGGGCGCTGGACGAACAGCCCGACCCTCTGCCTTGGTCTGACGGCGCTCCGACAGCGGACTCCGGGTCCTGGCTCGGTCCTGGAGGGACAGGACACACGCATGTTGTCGCCATCGGGACGCCGTCACAACAACTCCGCATGTGGACTTGCCCAAATTGGGTCGCTCGGCCTCTGGTGCCCCCATGTGGCCGTGGTGGGAGGCGATGGTTTTGTCGCTGACAGGGTTTCCCATGATGGCCACCAGCGACGGACACAGCTGCTTCCTGGGAAGATGATGAGGACCATGTCAGCCGCAGAACACGGGACCTCAAAATGTATAATGTTTAATGTGCATGGCATGTATAATGTGTACTGTATATCCTTCCATCGTATAGACAAAAGCTTTGTCAGTGCGAGCAAAAGTGACAGAGAGCAACAGCTGATGGTTGGATCACAGTGCATAAGAGGACATGTATCGTAAAACAAGCAATGTATAAAGTGTAATGTATATGTAATGTATAGAGTGTAATGTACATGTACTGTATAAAGTGTAATGTATAGAGTGAAGTGTACATGCATTGTATAAAGTGTAACGTATAAAGTGTAAATTACATGTATTTTATTATGTGTAATGTATTATGTGTAATGTATAAAGTGTACATGTAATCTATATGGTGTAATGTATAAAGTGTAATGTATAAGAAATGTATAATGAAATGAATAGTGCAATGTATAAAGTGTAATGTATTTGTATTGTATAGAGTGTAACGTATATGTATTGTATCAAGTGTAATGTATAAAGTGTAATGCATAGAGTGTAATGTACATGTATTGTATGAAGTGTATTGTATCAAGTGTAATGTATAAAGTGTAATGCATAGAGTGTAATGTACATGTATTGTATGAAGTGTATTGTATCAAGTGTAATGTATCAAGTGTAATGTATAAAGTGTAATGTATAGAGTGTAATGTACATGTATTGTATGAAGTGTATTGTATCAAGTGTAATGTACATGTATTGTATCAAGTGTAATGTATAAAGTGTAATGTATAGAGTGTAATGTACATGTATTGTATGAAGTGTATTGTATCAAGTGTAATGTACATGTATTGTATCAAGTGTAATGTATAAAGTGTAATGTATAGAGTGTAATGTATATGTATTGTATAAAGTATAATGTATTTTTATTGTATAGAGTGTAATGTACATGTATTGTATCAAGTGTAATGTATCAAGTGTAATATATAAAGTGTAACGTATAGAGTGTAATGTACATGTATTGTATAAAGTGTAATGTATCAAGTGTAATGTACATGTATTGTATCAAGTGTAATGTATAAAGTGTAATTATAGAGTGTAATGTACATGTATTGTATCAAGTGTAATGTATCAAGTGTAATATATAAAGTGTAATGTATAGAGTGTAATGTATCAAGTGTAATGTACATATATTGTATCAAGTGTATAGTATTAAGTGTAATTATAGAGTGTAATGTACATGTATTGTATCAAGTGTAATGTATTAAGTGTAATTATAGAGTGTACTGTACATGTATTGTATCAAGTGTAATGTATCAAGTGTAATATATAAAGTGTAACATATAGAGTGTAATGTACATGTATTGTATATAGTGTAATGTATCAAGTGTAATGTACATGTATTGTATCAAGTGCAATGTATAAAGTTTAATGTACATGTATTGTATAAAATGTAATGTATAAAGTGTGATGTACATGTATTGTATAAAGTGTAATGTACATGCATTGTATAATGTGTAATGTATAAAGTGTGATGTACATGTATTGTATAAAGTTTAATGTATAAAGTGTGATATACATGTATTGTATAAAGTGTAATGTATATAGTTTAATGTACATGTATCAAGCGTAATGTATAAAGTTTAATGTACATATATTGTATGAAATGTAATGTATAAAGTGTAATGTACATGTATTGTATCAAGCGTAATGTATAAAGTTTAATGTACATGTATTGTATAAAGTGTAATGTATAAAGTGTAATGTACATGTATCAAGCGTAATGTATAAAGTGTAATGTACATGCATTGTATCAAGTGTAATGTGTAAAGTGTAATGTACATGTATTGTATAAAGTGTAATGTATAAAGTGTAATGTACATGTATCAAGCGTAATGTATAAAGTGTAATGTACATGCATTGTATCAAGTGTAATGTGTAAAGTGTAATGTACATGTATTGTATAAAGTGTAATGTATATAACGTGTGATATACATGTATTGTATAAGGTGTAATGTATAAGGTGTAATGTACATGTATTGTATAATGTAGTAACAACAGCTGCTTCGTGTCAATCAGAGGAAGGTCTCGGCGGTCATACCATACGAGGTCAGTGAAGCCTCTGGACAGGTGCATTGTGGGTGGGCAGCTGCTGAGCATGGACAATATGCACTCCAGGTAGAGCAGCTGCAGCATCTGGTTGCTGCTGGAGGAGGAAGAGAGCAATGACATCATCATCAGCTGACTAACGTCAACTAACGTGTCACATGACATGTACATGCTAGGAAACAAGAAGAGAGCTATGACGTCATCATCAGCTGATAGGCACTAACGTGTCACATGACATGTACATGCTAGAAAACCGGAAGAGAGCGGTGACATCATCATCAGCTGATAGGAGCTAACGTGTCACATGACATGTACATGCTAGGAAACAGGAAGAGAGCTATGACATCATCATCAGCTGATAGGCACTAACGTGTCACATGACATGTACATGCTAGGAAACAGGAAGAGAGCAGCTCTTCACTTACGCGTCCACCGACTCCAGCTTGTCACAGAAAAGTGTCAGGACCATGACGACATCCTCGCACAGCGCCTGGCTGGTGGGCGACACGTCTGCACACAAAAGGCAAGGCGTTGTTGTTCTGAGTCATAATGAAAGTGTGCAGGACGCCATGTTTGGGGGGCGGGTGTGCGTGTTTACCTTTTCTCTGCAGCGGGAGGGTCGCCGGCTCCTCTCCGTCTGCTTCCTGCGGGGGGACCAGCACAACATGGTGTCACGCGCCGTACGTTTAAACGTGACATCTCCCAGCCCCCCTGAACTCATCGCAGCGAGTGTCGGCGATCACGTGACCTCCTGTCTGTGCCGCAGCTGCAGGGTCAAGTCTCCCAAAATCTGACTGAGCGTGGCTCGCACTGCCGTGTTGATGCTCCGCTGGTGGCAGCTGCTGGCGTAGGTTTCCATGCACACCTGCACACACGCACAACACAACCACAGCCTCTCTATGGTGGTTGCTATGGCGATCAGACTCCATGCTAAGAGCGGCAGCAGCTAACGTGTTAGCATCATAAAACAATCAAAGACGGATAATTACATGTGCGATGCGTAGGATGGAGTCTCCGTTGATGTCAAAGTTTGGCGAGTATGTGACGCACAGGAGGACCTGCGGGCGCAACAGCAAGACAAAGTGGAGGATGCCGCGTCAATGCGGCCCTTCCCGAACATCCGGAAGCTTCTTACCTTCATCACCTCCACCTGCAAGTCCTCGTGCAGAAAGGGCGTCACTCTGACCGCCTCCAGCATCTGACTGAGAAGCTGCTTCTCCACAGGCTCCGCCTCCTCGCTGACCCCACCCACGAAGTGGTCCTCACACAGGAGCTTCTGATGGAAACACGGATATGGAAGTATAATTGTAGCAAAACTATTTGCAAATTTGTATTTCAATGTGTGTGTCTGTAATCTGATTTATGTGTCTGTGTATTAATTTGTGTGTCTGTATCTCAATGTGTGCGTCTGTAATCTGATACACGTGTTTGTCTATTAATTTGTGTGTCTGCATCTCAACCTGTGTGTCTGTAATCTGATTTACGTGTCTGTGTATTAATTTGTGTGTCTCTATCTCAATCTGGGTGTCTGTAATCTGATTCACCTGCCTGTGTAATAATTTGTGTGTCTGTATCGCAATGTTAGCGTCTGTAATCTGATTCACATGCCTGTGTATTAATTTGCATGTCTGCATCTCAAACTGTGCATCTGTAATCTGATTCATGGGCCTGTGTATTAATTTGTGTGTTTGTATCGCAAGGCGTGCGTCTGTAATCTGATTCATGAGTCCGTGTATTAATTTGTGTGTCTGTACAGAATGTTTGCATCTGTAATCTGATTCACGTGCCTGTGTATTAATTTGTGTGTATGTATCGCAATGTGTGCGTCTGTAATCGGTTCCACGTGTCTGTGTATTAATTTGTGTGTCTGTATCACAATGTGTGCTTCTGTAATCTGATTCACGTGTTCATGTATTAATTTGTGCGTCTGTAATCTGATTCACGTGTCCGTGTATTAATTTGTGTGTCTGTATCTCAACCTGTGCGTCTGTAATCTGATTTACGTGTCTGTGTATTAATTTTTGTGTCTGCATCTCAATCTGTGCATCTGTAAACTGATTCACGGGCCTGTGTATTAATTTGTGTGTCTGTATTGCAATGTGTGCGTCTGTAGTCTGATTCATGTGCCTGTGTATTAATTTGTGTGTCTGCATCTCAATCTGTGCGTCTGTAATCTGATTCACGTGTTCATGTATTAATTTGTGCGTCTGTAATCTGATTCATGTGTCCGTGTATTAATTTGTGTGTCTGTATCGCAATGTGTGCGTCTGTAATCTGATTCATGAGTCAGTGTATTAAATTGTGTGTCTGTATTGCAATGTGTTCGTCTGTAATCTGATTCACGTGTCCGTGTATTAATTTGTGTGTCTGCATCTCAATCTGTGCGTCTGTAATTTGATTCACGTGTTCATGTATTAATTTGTGTGTCTGTATCCCAATGTATGCGTCCGTAATCTGATTCACGTCTCTGTGTATTAATTTGTGTGTCTGCATTTCAATCTGTGCGTCTGCAATGTGATTCACGTGTTCATGTATTAAATTGTGCGTCTGTAATCTGATTCACGTGTCCGTGTATTAATTTGTGTGTCTGTACCTCAACTTGTGCGTCTGTAATCTGATTCACGTGTCCGTGTATTAATTTGTGTGTCTGTATCTCAACTTGTGCGTCTGTAATCTGATTCACATGTCCGTGTATTAATTTGTGTGTCTGTATCGCAATGTGTGCGTCTGTAATCTGATTCACAAGTCTGTGTATTAATTTGTGTGTCTGTATCGCAATGTGTGCGTCTGTAATCTGATTCACGTGTTCATGTATAAATTTGTGTGTCTGTATCGCAATGTGTGCGTCTGTAATCTGATTCACAAGTCTGTGTATTAATTTGTGTGTCTGTATCGCAATGTGTGTGTCTGTAATCTGATTAATGTGTCTGTGTATTAACTTGTGTGTCTGTATCGCAATGTTTGCGTCTGTAATCTGATTTACGTGTCCGTATATTAATTTGTGTGTCTCTATCCCAATGTGTGCGTCTGTAATCTGATTCACGTGTCTGTGTAGTAATTTGTGTGTCTCTATCTCAATCTGTGCGTCTGTAATCTGATTCACATGTTCATGTATTAATTTGTGTGTCTGTATCGCAATGTATGGGTCTGTAATCTGATTCACGTGTCCGTGTATTAATTTGTGTGTCTGTATCTCAATCTGTGCGTCTGTAATCTGATTCACGTGTCCGTGTATTAATTTCTGTCTCTATCTCAACCTGTGCGTCTGTAATCTGATTCACGTGTTCATGTATTAATTTGTGTGTCTGTATCGCAATGTATGGGTCTGTAATCTGATTCACGTGCCTGTGTATTAATTTGCGTTTCTGCATCTCAAACTGTGCATCTGTAAACTGATTCACGGGCCTGTGTATTACTTTGTGTGACTGTATCGCAATGTGTGCGTCTGTAGTATGATTCACGGGCCTGTGTATTAATTTGTGTGTCTGCATCTCAATGTGTGCGTCTGTAAACTGATTCACGGGCCTGTGTATTAATTGCTGTGTCTGTACCTCAGTGTGTGTGTCTGTAATCTGATTCACGTGCCTGTGTATTAATTTGTGTGTCTGTATCTCAGTGTGTGTGTCTGTAATCTGATTAATGTGTCTGTGTATTAATTTGTGTGTCTGTATCTCAGTGTGTGTGTCTGTAATCTGATTAATGTGTTTGTGTAGTAATTTGTGTGTCTGTGTCTCAAACTGTGAAGACAGCCAATCAGGGCCCTGCTCCACACAAATCTGAATACACTGGCTGTCCAATAGGAGCAAAGGGGGCGGGGCTTGGTTGGAGGTTACGTACTTGCATGCCGCTCAGCGCCGTCTGTCCCAGTTTGACGTTTTTGGACTCCAGCGCCATCTGAAGGGGCAACAGGCAGCGCCCCCTGTCGACAAAACACAAACAACACCACGTCCATCCCATAATACATTCTGACGACATCATATCACACTGTCAATCATCCTCATTCATTATTGATGTTAGGATACTCAAGTTACAACACACACGTCACGGTGGAATATTCTTACTTACCGCAGGTCAGCTGGCGACATCTTGGCTGATGCATTCTGGGACTGGAGTGTTTCTGCAGCAAATCAAAATAAATGATGTCATTCGTGTTCTTCCAAGCTCAACATTGTGGCTAGAAAGCAAGCGTAAAACTAACTGGGATCCTATTAGCATACTTGCAAGATGGCAGCAAGTATTAAAATCCATGATTTGTAGGTTTGTACGCAGCTTAGACAAAAAGGGCGTAGGACATGAGAAAATATGATAATAAAACTTTATATTGACAGACCCAAAATGTATCAAGAGATTCAAGCATTGAATGACAAAATAATAATATATGATTTAGTTTTTATATTTTTATGACTGAGAACCTTCCGGGTCCCCGGGACCAAACTTGAGGGGAGCCCCAAAGATTAAAAATAAATAAATAAATTGTATATATATATATATATATATATATATATATATATATATATATATATATATATATATATATATATATATATATATGTATACACACATGGCCCCCGCATGTTTCCTTTTTTTTAGTGTGTGGAACTCAGTTGAAAAGGTTTGGACACCCTTTTAATGGATGCTTTAATTATCTTCATGATCTCCTAAAAAACTCAGTTTGTGCTTTTGTCTTTGATTTATTCTTGTATATTATGTGTTTTGTCCTGGATATAATTATGAATATTATGTGTTTTTTTTCCTGTATATAATCATGAATAAAATGTTTTTTTGTCCTGGATATAATAATGAATATTATGTGTTTTTTTCTTGGATATAATTATGAATATTATGTGTTTCTTTCTCTGTATATAATTATGAATAATATGTTTTTTGTCCTGGATATAATAATGAATATTATGTGTTTTGTCCAGGATATAATTATGAATATTATGTGTTCTTTTCTCTGTATATAATTATGAATGATATGTGTTTTGTCCTGGATATAATAATGAACATGATGTGTTTTGTCTTGGACATATTTATTAATATTATGTGTTTTTTCCTGGATATAATAATAAATATTATGTGTTTTGTCCTTTGTATGATTATAATTATTATGTGTTCTTTTCTCTGTATATAATGATGAATATTATGTGTTTAGTCCTTCATGTAATTATAGAATATTATGTGTTTTGTCCTGAAAATAATTATGAATATTATGTGTTTCTTTCTCTGTATATAATTATGAATAATATGTGTTTTGTCCTGGATATAATTATGAATATGATGTGTTCTTTTTTTCTGAATATAATTATGAACATTATGTGTTCTTTTCTCTGTATAGAATTATGAATATTATGTGTTTAGTCCTTAATATAATTATAAAATTATATGTGTTTTGTCCTGGATATAATTATGAATATTATGTGTTTCTTTCTCTGTATATAATCATGAATAATATGTATTTTGTCCTGGATATAATAATGAATATTATGTGTTTTGTCCTGGATATGATTCTGAATATTATGTGTTTCTTTCTCTGTATATAATTATGAATATTATGTGTATTGTCCTGGATATAATAATGAATATTATGTGTTTTGTCCTGCATATAATAATGAATACTATGTGTTTTGTCCTGGATATAATTATGAATATTATGTGTTCTTTTCTCTGTATATAATTATGAATAATATGTGTTTTGTCCTGGATATAATAATGAATATGATGTGTTTTGTCTTGGATATATTTATCAATATTATGTGTTTTTTCCTGGATATATTAATGAATATTATCTATCTTGTCCTGGATATAATTATAAATATTATGTGTTTTTTTCTCTGTATACAATTATGAATATTATGTTTTTCCTGGATATAATAATGAATATTATGTGTTTTGTCCTGGATATATATAGTTTGTGTGTAAATGTGTATGATTGTTAAATATGTCTAATCTGTACTGTTAAACTGGTCACACAAAATGGTTGATGGTTGATTATATGACCGAAATAAACTTATTTCATTCATTCATATAATTATAAATAGTATGTGTTTTGTCTTGGACACATTCCTGTATAATTTGGGTTTCGTCCAGGATATATTTAATGACTATGATGTGTTTTTGTCTTTGATATATTGTTGTTAACAAGAGATCCGGTTGAAATAAAAACGACATCGTTGTCAGGAGTGACAAATGAGCTGAACGCTGTTTGTTTGCTAGCATGCGATCATCAGTAAAGAGTGCCATGGAGGAGAAAGCAAACAAGGATGTTAGTCAAAGAATGAACAATTACGTCATCTATGAAAGTATACCTACGATATTGACATAATATTAATAAAGATAGCCCCGCCCACCGGGACCTTCCTAAAGCGCAGCAGGTGGAACTTAGACCACCACCAGCGCTCTCACACCGACTCGCACAAACACACACCGAGGGGGGCGTCGGTTCGGTTCGGTCCGGTCCGGTTCAACTCACCGCAGGCTAACAAGCAGGCGTCGCGGAGGTTTTTGTGCTTGTGTCCGGCTGCGTCTTTGTGGAGCCTCCGCAGGATGTCCTCCATGGTGGCGGATAGTAACCGGAACCGGGCCCGGGGGGTCACACGGGGGTCTCGTTGGCGGCGCTGACGTCCGCTGTCAGCATCCTGACCCCCCCCCTGGAGAAATGAAGGATGATTCACGCAGCCGCTGACGTCATCATGGAGGATGTGCCAGGAAGTGCTTTCCCCACATCCTTGTCTGTTTTTTCCTCCTGATTTTAATTTGTTTTGCTCCAATTTGGACGTAAAAAAAAAGTCCAAATTATTGATCAAATCAACATGAAGATGTCATCGTCAGCCTGCTCGAAATGATTGCCGATCCGTACGAGGACGGCAACACGCCCACACCGGAAGCTGAGAGGGTTTAAAGAGCGACTTCCTGTACAAATAGAACTTCACAGTAAAAGCTATATTTACCAAGCGAATTCATACCGAAATCAACCATAGAAGTATTAGAAGGCGACCAGTAACTGATTATTTACATTATTTTAACATATAATAAATTCATCCACAAGGTGTATAGTCCTTAGTTGTCCTGAAAACATCTTAACAACCCGTTTTTCGTCATATTGCCGTTCGGTACGATAGCGAAACATGCCCACACCGGAAGCCGAGGTGGTTTAAAGAGCGACTTCCTGTACAAACAGAAGTTCACAGTAGAAGCTATTTTTACCAAGCGAATTCATACCAATATCAACAATGGAATACAACCAGCAACATATTATTTATATTTGCTTTGTGTTAAGACACATTTCAACATATAATAATTCACCCACAAGGTGTAAAGACATGAGTTGTCCCGAAAACATAATTTTAACAAGCAGTTTTTCATTTTTCTGCCGTTCGGTACGATAGCGACACATGCCCACACCGGAAGCCGATGTGCTTTAAAAAGCGACTTCCTGTGCAAACAGAACTTCACAGTAAAAGCTGTATTTACCAAGTGAATCCATACCAATATCAACAATGGAATACAACCAGCAACAGATTATTTACATTTGCTTTGTGTTGAGACACCTTTTTAACATAGAATTAATTAATCCACAAGATGTATAGTCCTTAGCTGTCCCGAAAACATAATTTTAACAGTCAGTTTTTCCTTTCCTTGCCGATCGGTAACGAAACATGCCCACACCGGAAGACGAGACGGTTTAAAGAGCGACTTCCTGTGCAAACATAACTTCACAGTAAAAGCTATATTTACCAAGCGAATTCATACAAATATCAACCATAGAGTACAACCAGCAACTGATTATTTATATTTGGGAGTGCAAAACATTTCCAAATTTTATGAAACGAATTACAATTAGAGAAAACACAAAAAAGACTTCACAATCTCAGAAAACACAAAAACAAAAGCCGTAACAATTTACAATTTCATAAACCGGAAAGGGAATATCCCCATATAATTGATTGACAGCTAAGTCAGCCAATCATGTCCACAGAGCCCGAAAGAGGATAAAGACTCAGCGGATGTGGACAGCATGATTGGCTGAACGAGCTGTCAAGCTGTAATTTTGGAATATTGCATTTCCAGTTTAGGAACCGTTAAGTTTGTTTTTGTTTTTTCTGAAATTGTGAAGTGTTTCGTATTTTGGTAATTTGTTTACTGAAATTGTGTTTTATTGGTGTGTGTTTTCCGAGATTGTTAACAGTTTCGTGACTTCCGTTATTGTAATTTGTTTCATGAAATGTTTATGTAGTTTTGCACTCCCCGGCTACCGTCGTGTTTAGTATTTATAATACATATTTGGATTTCAAGGAAGAAATGGTTCTGTGTTTACAATGTACGTTTCTTAAAGACTTGGAGAATGCTGTAAAACTGTTATGTCTACTTTATAAACAATATGTTATATTTAAAAAAAGGCTACAAAAGTAGAAATAATGGAAATAAGGACAACATATATTAAATTAATCCTAAAGTTAAATAAATGCAATGTCAATGTATTAATGGAATATCTTTTTTTAAACAATATAATTTTTTAAACAAAAATTGAATATTATGGTTGACAATTATTATATTTTTAATGCTATGGACGATGTGCATCACTTAATTATGGAATGTGAGACTGTATATTTGTTTTGGGAGATCAAAGATTGACTGAAAGACAATAGAGATGTTCCCAATTTATGATAGAAGAGATAACATGTATATTTCTAAAATATAGTATCGAGAAGTTATTATTAATACTATCATGTTGCTATACACACATTATACATAAAAGTTGATTTCTGTAAGTAAAACCCTTATTTTTACATTAGCTCAATGATTTGAAATTATAAATACATTATTGGAAAATAGTTAAAAGTAGAAAAGCCCTTAAAATATTTTTTTTATTGGAGGAATTTAAGTTATTTTGGATAAGCCCATTTCATACATACTTGTATACATTTTTAAAATATATTTGTATTCAATTTTTTGTTCCCATTGTGCGTCTTACTTTATTGTATTTTTGAGATGTTGATTGCTCAACCTTTTAGTTTGAAATATTGTAATAGATTGGAGTGCTTCAATTTATCTGTACATTTTCAATGTGTATGGTTTGTGATGTCAATAGTTCAATTAAAAAAAGCTACGTGGGAGGACAACAATTATGTTATTGGATCAATAGTTAAAAAAAATTTTTTTTTTTTTTTTAAATGTTATGTCTCAAAGCAAAATTCCGTATTCAGATATCCAGATTATTGTCATGCAAACCAGTAATTGTTTTATTCTGAAATAGAAAAATAACCCACAATTGATGACCAAGAAAAACAAAAAGGTTATGAAAACGGTTTACATTCTAAAACAATTACCAAGTAACGTGTGATGGTATTTGCTTTATGTCGTATTCTTTAAGTGTTATCTTTTGTTTTTCTTTAATGGCATTTTTTACCATAACTTGTTTAAAAATTCTAGAGAAAATATTAAGAACATATTTTGGAAAAAAATGTCGAGAAGACATGTTCATCTTGTTATTGACAAAAGAAAAGGAGTCGAGACTAGTTCCGGTTTCCTGTTGAGCTTGTGTCACATCCTGCCAGACCCGCGGTGACACTTCCAACGTTGCGGGAGAACATTCCACAGCAAACCGGAAGAACCAGAAGTTCTCACCCCCAAATCCTCCACATGACACATCCGCTCCGGACAGGCTAACCTCCTCCAACCTCCGAGGACAAAGCTCCGAACTATGGGAGACCGAGCTTTCTGCTCCGCCGCTCCCAGTCTGTGGAACGCTCTCCCTGACCACCTGAGGGCACCACAGACTGTGGATGCTTTTAAAAAAAGGCTTAAAAACCCTTCTTTTTAGATATATGCATACTAGTTCTAGCTATTTGGCTGTTCTAGTTTTTATTGAAAAAAATTAAAATTATTTTTTTAAATACTTATATATTGTTCCGTGTCATGTTTGTGTGTCCTCAATTGCTCTGTTTGTTTTTCTTGATGTTGCTGGGACGGGTTTGGTTTTGGAATTGGATTGCATTATTGTGGTATTGTTGTGTATTGTTTTGTTGATTGATTAATAAATAAATAAAAATATATATATTTTTTAATACACTGTAGCACTTTGAGGTTGTTTACTCAATGTAAAGTTCTTTTTACAAATACAATCTATTATTATTATTATTATTAAGTGGTCCAAGTACAGATAGATATACAGGTACTGTATTTATGAAACAGACGTGTTGAATACGCAAGGTGGCCACTTGGGGTCGCAATTGCACCGAGCACCTTCGGACGTGGATCATGTTATGATTGACAGTTGGACTTCCCGCCTCCAAGCAAACGTAAGACCTGCACGAGACTTAAGATGACGTCATCGAATAATTATATTGGTATAGCTCGGTTGGTAGAGCGGCCGTGCCAGCAACTCGGGGGTTTCAGGTTCGATCCCCCGCTTCCGCCATCCTAGTGTCCTTGGGCAAGACACTTTACCCACCTGCTCCCAGTGCCACCCACACTGGTTTAAATGTAACTTAGATATTGGGTTTCACTATAGCGCTTTGAGTCACTAGAGAAAAGCGCTATGTAAATATAATTCACTTCACTTTTTTAGCCAAAAAATGGACCAGCTCAAAAAACTGTTGAAAGTCATATGTATTCTTTTAAACTTTAAACGCTTTATATTTTTTCCAACAGCTTTCAACCTAAGTTGTTATATTTGTAACGTGTTTTTGTTAAAAAAAAAAAGAAAGCTTTTTTTTAAATTTTTTAAATCATATGCGTAATTTCCAAAAACTAATTGCAAAGTGGAATACTTCAAATGAGGTATAATTACAGCCTTTAATAGGTCAATAATTCGTAACAAAACTGATTATTAAAGCTACGAACAATGGGAGACCGGGCTTTCTGCTCCGCCGCTCCCAGTCTGTGGAATACTCTCCCTGACCACCTGAGGGCACCACAGACTGTGGATGCTTTTAAAAAAGGCTTAAAAACCCTTATTTAAAAAAAAAAGCTTTTTATGTATATATATATAGGCATACTAGTGTTAGCTATTTTGCTGTTCTAGTTTTTATTTTTTAATACACTGTAGCACTTTGAGGTTGTTTACTCAATGTAAAGTGCTTTTTACAAATAAAATCTATTATTATTATTAATTTTGGAATATTGACAGTATTTTCCCAAAACTCACACTATCCCGCCCTGCCGAAAACTGGACAAAGTAATAAAAGTATAAGTAAGTCATATAATTTGGGTTTTGTTGGAACTTTTTAACGCCGAATTATTTTTCGGCGCGTGCGACTCTTTGCGTGATGACGTCACACGCCCACTCAACACATATGAAAATGCGCGCGCCCCGAAAAGTTGGCGGAGAGTCTCTCACGCACACGCACACGCAGACGCAGACGCACGCCTCCCACATGCGCGCTTAAAACCGCAGGGGGTGGGGACGGCTCCACAGGATGGTCGTGGTCGGATCCAGGAACGGGACCATGATCGACGAGCGGCTCGGCACGGGACCTCCGGACCTGCCGGTGCCGTTCGGGCAACTCACGTCGCGCCTGCTGGACGCGGTGGCCTCGGCGGAGGCGGAGTCCAACGGCACCGGCTGCGGGGAGCCCACGCTGAGCCGCGGCCGCGCAGAGCAGGCGGTGATCGGGTCGGTGCTGACGCTGCTCACGCTGTGCACGGTGGGCGGCAACCTGCTGGTGGTCATCTCGGTGTGCGCCGTCAAGAAGCTGCGGCAGCCGTCTAACTACTTGATCGTCTCCCTGGCCGCCGCGGACCTCTCCGTGGCCGTGGCCGTCATGCCGTTCGTCAACGTCACGGACCTGAGCGGCGGCCGCTGGAGGTTCGGCCGCTGGTTCTGTAACGTCTTTATCGCCATGGACGTCATGTGCTGCACCGCCTCCATCTTGACCCTGTGCGCCATCAGCATCGACAGGTGCGGGAACACAACTTCTTTACCTGTACGAGTGGCACGTGACCAAGGTCCCCCCCCCCACAGGTTTTGCTGGTAAACACCAATTCAACTTTTATTTGGAGTTGTTTTGGTGCAAATCAGGATAAAGGTGCCAAGTGAGGAACGCTTGCAGATGTTTTGTGCAAACGTTTTTCACTAAGGGTCGCACACATAATCAAAACCTGCGGGGGCCATTCATAATATTTTTCATTTTGAAATCCGATACTATATATACATATACGTATATATACACATACACACACATATACTGTATATATATATGTAAACACATACATAAATATACACACACATACATGATATATATATGTATGTGTGTGTATTTATATATACCTGTACGTGTACACACCCACACACACACACACACACACACACACACATACACATATATATATATATATATATATATATATATATATATATATATATATATATATATATATATATATATATATATATATATATATATATATATATATATATATATATATACACACACACACACACATATATACTGTGATGAGGTGCCGACTTGTCCAGGGTGTACCCCGCCTTCCGCCCGAATGCAGCTGAGATAGGATCCAGCACCCCCCGTGACCCCAAAAGGGACAAGTGGTAGAAAATGGATGAATGGATATATAAATATACACATATATATACCGTATACATACATACACACATATACCGTATATACAGTATAAAAACATATATATACCGTATGTATACATGTACAGTATATATACATATAAATATATATACACATATATAAAAATATACACAATATGTATATATATATATATATATCAATAAACACACAAATATACACATATATAAATATAAACAATATGTATATATATATATATATATATCAATAAACACACAAATATACATATATATAAATATACACACATACAGTATATACATATATATAAAAATATACACATAAATATGTATATATATAAATATACACACATATATATACATATATTTATATAAAAATATACACACATAGATATACATATAAATATGTATATATAAATATACACACATACATATACATATATATAAATATA
The DNA here is from genome assembly GCF_033978785.1 of Entelurus aequoreus. NCBI lineage: Eukaryota > Metazoa > Chordata > Actinopteri > Syngnathiformes > Syngnathidae > Entelurus > Entelurus aequoreus. The sequence goes on from NC_084739.1 coordinate 75,194,060, forward strand.
CACATATATTATATATAATAAATGTTATGTATAAAAACAGGGTTTTCTTTATTATAAAGGACAGAAAACAAAAAAATACAACTTAATATTGTCAGATAAATCTGAAGTTGATCTACAGATTTAAGTGTTATATATATATGTATATATATATATACATACACACATATACAGTATATATTACATACATTTTAAATATATATATATACATACAGTATATATATACATATATACACATATAAAATATATATTTAAAAAATAATAATTAAAAAAAAATATATATATATACATATACACATACATACATACACATACATATAAAATATACATTTTTGTCAACGCTTAAATCTCCACATCAACTTCAGATGTATCCGACAATATAAAGTATTTTTTTGCCCTTTTTTTTTTCAAGAAAACCCTGTTTTCCATGAAAAAATCCCCCCCGAAAAAATGTCAAATTGGAATATTTGATAAGTAGTACTTGGAGCCTTGAATAAGTCAATAAATCATAACACTGATTTTGATGCATTATTATTTTTGGAGCAAAGCAGTTTTAAAAAAAAGTACACCAAAATGAATAGAGGATCCAAAAGGGTGCAACTAATACACATGTTAAAATAAGTCATATATACTTTTTAACTTTAATGCTTAAATCCTTAGCTCAACTTGTAAAGTTTTATTTAATTTCAGTGTGTTTTATGCCTTTTCAAGAACACCCTGTTTATTGTTAACCTGACTCTTGCCAGATCCTTGTAGTTCGCTGAGCTAGAGTCAGGTTAGTTTATTGTGGCAAACACACATTATCTTTCCGAATACTATTTTCAAGTGTAAAATTTGATGTGAGATAATTGGAGGCTTAATAAGTCAATAAATCATAACAATATTGATTACAATTCATTATTATTTTTTGAACAGAGAGTTTTAAAAAAAAAACTCTAAAATTCTCAGGGTTCCAAATAGACTCATAAAAGTGTTAATAAGTCATATATACAGTACATATATTTTTTTAACTTTCAAGGTTTAAATCTCGAGCTCAACTTCAGATCAATCCGTTGACTAGAAGTTTTCATGATTTTTTTGTTTTGTCTTTTTATGGCAAAAACACAAAATATGAAATATTTTACCCCCAAAACATTTACAAGTATAATATTTCACATGAAGTATTTGGAGCCTTGAATAGGTCAATAAATCATAACACTGATTTGGATGCATTATTATTTTTTGAGCAAAGCAGTTTAAAAAAAAAAGTACCACCAAAATGAATAGAGGATCCAAAAGGTTGCCACTAATACACGTGTTAAAATAAGTCATTTATACTTTTTAACTTTAATGCTTAAATCCTTAGATCAACTTCAGATCTATTTGCTGGTGTAAAGTTTTATTTAGTTTCAGTGTGTTTTATGGCTTTTCAAGAACACCTGTTTATTGTTATCCTGACTCCTGCCAGATTCTTGTAGTTCGCTGAGCTAGAGTCAGGTTAGTTTATTGGAGCCTTAATAGGTCAATAATTCATAACAATATTAATTACAATTAATTATTATTTTTTGAACTATGACAGTTTAAAAAACAATCCCTCTAAAATTTTTAGGGTTCCAAAGAGGCCCCACCCATAAGTGTTAAGTCATATTTTTTTTTTTTACTTTCAAGGTTTAAATCTCGAGCTCAACTTCAGATCTATCCGTTGACTAGAAGTTTTCATGATTTTTTTGTTTTGTCTTTTTATGGCAAAAACACAAAATATGAAATATTTTACCCCAAAACATTTCCAAGTAGAATATTTCACATTAAGTATTTGGAGCCTTGAATATTTCAATAGATTTTTATTCATTATTATTTTTGGATCAGTGTCTTTTTAAAGTCAACATTGCAACTTTTCTTTAGTCCACTTTTTGAAATATGATTTGTAGAATGTGCCGCGGCCGTTCAAACGTTTGGTGTCCTGACAGCAGGTGTTTTCCCCCCAGCAGGTATTTGGGCATCACCAAGCCGCTGACGTATCCGGTCCGTCAAAACGGCCGCTGCATGGCCTTGACGGTGGCGTGGGTGTGGCTGCTGTCGGCCTCCATCACCCTCCCCCCCTTCTTCGGCTGGGCCCAGAACGTCAACGACGGGCGCGTGTGCCTCATCAGCCAGGGCGTGGGCTACACCGTCTACTCCACTGCCGTGGCCTTCTACATCCCCGTGTCCGTCATGCTCTTCACCTACTCGCGCATCTACCGCGCCGCCAAGCTCAGCGCCGCCAAGCACACCATCGCCGCTTTCCCCCGCGAAGAGTCGTCCGCGGAGACGGGGAGCGCACGGGAGACGGAGGAGGAGGAAGTGGACTGCGTGGCGGCGGTGTTGAAGCTGCAGCGGGAGGTGGAGGACGAGTGCGGCCAGCGCGTTTCCCGCTTCCTCAAGAGCGGCGAACAGCGGCGGCGCGGCAGGAAGAACCAGTCCGTCTTCAAACGGGAGCAGAAGGCGGCGGCCACGCTGGGCATCGTGGTGGGCGCCTTCATCGTGTGCTGGCTGCCCTTTTTCCTGCTGTCCACCACCAGGCCCTTCGTGTGCGGCACGGCGTGCGGCTGCGTGCCGCTGTGGCTGGAGAGGACGCTGCTGTGGCTGGGCTACGCCAACTCGCTCATCAACCCCTTCATCTATGCCTTCTTCAACCGGGACCTTCGCGCCACCTACGCCAACCTGCTGCGCTGCCGCTACCGCAACATCAACCGCCAGCTGTCTGCCGCCGGCGTGCACGAGGCGCTCAAGATAGTGTACGAGCCCCGCCTTGCCGTGCGACCGCCATAGCGACCGCCGTGATGTCACGCACTCCTTTACGGTGTGGAATTACTGCCAAAACTACACAAAAAGGTTTTACTCAAACGACAGTTTCTTCAATTAAAAATATGATCCATTAATATAAAAAATATTTTCTATTCAATCAAAAAAACAATTGGCAAGTAAAAACAATGTTCTTCAAATAAAAAAACATTTGCAAATAAAAAAAAGATTTTCCTAAATGAAAAATTCAGTTTAAAAAAAACAAATTTCTTTCATTAACAATACGAACCGCAAATATAACAACAATTTTCTATTAAATGAAAAAAACGATTCGTAGGTAAAAAATAAATAAATCTACAAATAAAAACGATTCGCCAGTATACTTTTTTTTCTTCAATTGAAAAAACGATTTTCAAGTATAAAAACAATTTGCATGTAAAAAAATGTTTTTTGGCAATTGAAAAAAGAAATCGCAAGTCTAAAAATTTTGTGCAATTAATAAACTATTTGCAAATATAAAAGCGACTTTCTTCAATTTAAAAAAATGAGTGGCAAGTGTAAAAAAACATATTCAATTAAAGTGATTTGCAAGTATGAAAACAATTTTTTTCAATTAAAAAAACATGGGCAAATAAAAAAATTATTTTCCTCCAATTAAAAATTTGATTTTCAAGTAAAAAACAATTTTCTTAAATTAACAATACGAATTGCAAATATTAAAACAATTTCTAAAAAATGAAAAAAATAATTCGCAGGTTAAAAAAAAAATTCTGCAAACAAAACGATTCGCCAGTAAATATTTATTTTTCTTCAATTAAAAATACGATTCATTAATATAAAAAATATTTTCTATTCAATCAAAAAAACGATTGGCAAGTAAAAACAATGTTCTTCAAATAAAAAAACATTTGCAAATAAAAAAAAGATTTTCCTCAATTAAAAATTCAATTTTAAAAAACTAAATTTCTTTCATTAACAATACGAATCGCAAATACAAAAACAATTTTCTATTCAATGAAAAAAACAATTCATAGGTTAAAAAAAATAAAAATCTGCAAATAAAACGATTCGCCAGTAAACTTATTTTTTCTCTTCAATTAAAAAAACGATTTGCAAGTATAAAAACAATTTTCGGCAATTGAAAAAACGATTTTCAAGTATAAAAACAATTTGCATGTATAAAACATGTTTTTGGAAATTGAAAAAAGAAATCTCAAGTCTAAAAATTGTGTGCAATTAAAAAACTATTTAAAATATAAAAGCGACTTTCTTCAATTTAAAAAAATGAGTGGTAAGTGTAAAAAACATTATATTCAATTAAACTGATTTGAAAGTATGAAAACATTTTTTTTCAATTAAAAAAACATGGGCAAATTAAAAAAAAGATTTTCCTCCAATAAATAATTTGATTTTCAAGTAAAAAACAATTTTCTTAAAATCAACAATACAAATCACAAATATGAAAAAAATGTATATTCAATGAAAAAAACGATCTGCAGGTTAAAAAAAAAAATTCTGCAAACAAAACGATTCGCCAGTAAATATTTATTTTTCTTCAATTAAAAAAACGATTCGCAAATATAAAAACAATTTGTCAATTAAAAAAAACGATTTTCAAGTATAAAAAATTTGCATGTATGAACATTTTTTTGTCAATTGAAAAAAGAAATCGCAAGTATAAACATTTTCAATTGAAAAACTATTTGCAAGTATAAAAGCGACTTTCTTCAATTAAAAACAGGAGTGGCAAGTGTAAAAAACTTTATATTCAATGAAAAAAGTGATTTGCAAGTATAAAAACTATTTTTTTCAATTAAAAATACAATTCAGAAGTAAAAAGACAATTTTCTTCAACTGAAAAACGATTGGCAAGTATAAAACAATATATATTTGATTTAAAAAGTTATTCGCAGGTATAGAAACAATTTGCAAGTAAAAAATAAAACATTTTGTTCAATCCAACATATAATTTGCATGAAGAAAAATTATTTGAATTAAAAAAACAATTCGCAAGTCAAAAAAGGCTTTTCTTCAATTGTAAATACGATCCACAAGTTAAAAAAAAACTATTTTCTTCAAGTTAAGAAGAGAAAAAAGGGGAAACATGCTCAACCTGTAAGTTCCCCCTCTCTGTGCGCCATTTTACCACCTCCCCACCCTGCTTTTTCTTTATTTTTGGCGGACGGCACCATGCGCAAAATAACGCTTTTTTAATTGAAGAAAACGTAGTTTTTCCTTTTTCAAACTATTTTTTTACTCCTTGTAAGTAGTCTTATTTTTAAATTTGCAAATCGTCTTTTAAATTGAAGAAAATTTTTTTTTTTTTTAACTTGTGAATCGTTGGGCTAGAGTAGAAACATTGTTGTGTGTTTGGAGTTTTGGCAGTAATTTCCCCTCCCACGTCACATGCTGACAAGCTTTTTTTTTTTAATGGCAGACTTTAACTGTCGTTAGCGGCACATGCTCAATGATGTCATTATGTTACCGAGGGGGTTGGGCGACATACAAATAAAAGCATCCACTTCCTGTTTGATGAGGTCATGTGACGCAGCGGCGTGAACACGTGGCATGGGCATACTTGCCAACCCTACCGATTTTCCCAGGAGACTCCAGAATTTCAGTGCCCCTCCCGAAAATCTCCCGGGGCAACCATTCTCCCGAATTTCTCCCGATTGCCACCCGGACAACAATATTTAAGGCACTGCCTTTAGCGTCCTCTACAACCTGTCGTCACGTCAGCTTTTCCTCCATACAAACAGCGTGCCGGCCCAGTCACATAATATATGCGGCTTCTACACACACACATAAGTGAATGCATGCATACTTGATCAACAGCCATGCAGGTCACACTGAGGGTGGACGTATAAACAACTTTAACACTGTTACAAATATGTGCCACACTGTGAACCCACACCAAACAAGAATGACAAACACATTTCAGAAGAACATCCGCACCGTAACACAACAGAACAAATACCCAGAACCCCTTGCAGCACTAACTCTTCCGAGACGCTACAATATACACCCCCGCTACCACCGCTACAACCCCGTCTCAACCCTGCCGCCCTCCCCCCCATCTCCCGAATTCGGAGGTCTCAAGGTTGGCAAGTATTGGCATGGAATCAGCCAGAAAGTCAAAGCAAAAACCACCCAAACGTTTTAATGAGGAAAGAACGGTTGTCTGAGAACAAACAGGAAGTTTAAAGTGCACAAGGAGTTATTTAAAAGCTAACACGCGTTTCCTTCGTGACACTAAACTGTGACACAACTCTGTAAAAATTGCACAAGTTGACAGAGAAACATTCAAATAAAGTCAGCGCTAGTTAGCGTTAGCATGTGATTGAAATATAACTTCAATAAAACAGTTAGACTAGTGTTAGGGTCACAGAACTCCTGCCTAGCATGCTAGGCTAACAGCGGCAAGAACACTTCAATGTTTTCAGCTTTGCGGAGCGAAGACACCTCTTTAAGACAGGAAGTTTTAAGTGCACAGGGATTCAGTGACAAGGAGTTATTTACAAGCTAACACGCGTTTCCTTCGTGACACTAAACTGACACAACTCTGTAAAAATTGCACAAGTTGACATATACAGTATAACTTCAATAAAACAGTTAAGACTAGTGTTAGGGTCACATAACTCCTGCCTAGCATGCTAGGCTAACAACACTTCAATAAAAGGCAAGAGAGGTATGCACCTGGCTTCAGGAGGTGGATGTTTTCAGCTTTGTGGAGCGAAGACACCTCCTTAAGATCGCATGGTCACTTTCCTTTTCCTCGCTCGCGTTACTGACAATCTACAACAGCAAGAACAACTGGTGTCAGGCTACTGTGTGTTGCCATGGCAACGACGCCACTGCACGCCACCTACCAGGTGCGACGGCATAGACATGGGGGAGGAGATCTGTGGCCGGAACAACTTCTTCTTGTTCCTCTTCACTCTCAGGCTGATGGGCGAGGTGGTGCAGGCCGCGTCCGCGTCGCTCTTGCCGCTCACCAGACTCATCATCTTCTTGGCTGGTTTGAGGATCAACAAAATAAAAGTCTAGTAGGAAAGCGGAGTGAAATTCATCCCATTGTTTTTGTTTTGCAATATACAACAAGTACGCTTGTCCCTCGCAACAGAGCATAATCTACATATATAATCAAACAAAGTGCTAAATTCATTTTTATTTATGCCTTACATGTGTTACAGTCAGTGTTGGGACTAACGTCGTTACTTTCGGCGGTAAATAGTAATCTAACGCGTTACTTTTTATATTCAGTAACTCAGTTACCGTTACTACATGATGCGTTACTGCGTTATTTTACGTTATTTTTTATGTAGTATCGGCTAGAAACTGAGAAGATCTGAGTGTGTTTTATTGGAGCGCTGCAGAAGAGGCGACGGAGAAGAGGCGCGCTCTGTGTGTGTGTGTGTATGTGTGTGTGTGGGAGGGGGCGTGTCTGTGTTTACTCGAAGCCGAGTTTCTTTACATGGAGATATTCTCACTACTTTTCTTTTGTCGACCACAAAGAAAATAACATTTTAGTTAAATGTAAGTTGTGTCTTGGATCAAAGATCCTATCCTAGCAATTCAAATCTGCTGAAACAGCTACAAAAGCAACATGCTTCGACGAAACTAGTAAAGAGAGACACACTTCACCCCTTAAGCAACAGCGGCTGGATTTTAACAAGGCACTGCTAGCCAGGACAACATTGATAGAGCCATTGCAGCGTGTGTGCTAGAAGACATGCAGGCTATTTCTACAGTGGAGTCACCCGATTTCAGACAGCTAATTAGCATGATACCGGGCGTCAAATGGCACCTGGACAGTGAGTACATAAAAATAGAAAGCGAGCTAAAGAAAACACTCAAAACTCTGCCTCTGCTCATCATTCAGCACTAAAGGTACACACACTCTGTGAATTCTCTTATACAGTATACTATTGCTCTTTCATTCTAGACTTCTAGAGTGTTTGATTATCACATCACTCTAAATGTATAAACTATAAAGTTCACAAACAAAGAGGGATGCTAGTGGGCCAGGCCAATCTTTCCTTATCTCTAAACTAAAACTGGGGAAATGTGTTTAAGAATTCCTTGAGAGAAAAAAACGCCTGGTTAGGCTTTGTGTATGTAGTGTGTGCCTTCCTTGGTTTACAGCTATGTTGTTATTATGCTGTTTGTTACTTATGTATGTTATGTTGCAGCCATTTAAAATAGTTTTGTCAATTTGTTCTGGCCTGAAACAAATTGGCCCTTTGAAACATATCTTTGTCTTTGTGTGTTGTATGTAGACCACATGGCTTAGCAGAGTTCAGTGATGCAAATGCATGTCAAGTTGATCAACAGATTGTATTATTCTCCAGTGCAATAACAGTACTGAAATGAAGGCCAAAAGGGCATTAAAGGGGGCCTTAAAAAAAAAGAAAAAGTAACTAAATAGTAACTTTTCACAGTAACGCATTACTTTTTGGTGTAAGTAACTGAGTTAGTAACTGAGTTACTTTTGAAATAAAGTAACTAGTAACTGTAACTAGTTACTGGTTTTCAGTAATTAACCCAACACTGCTCGCGACATAGCATATTCTACATATTTAATCAAACAAAGTGCTAAATTCATTTTTATTTATGTCTTACATGTATCACAGTACAGTGAAACCTCGATTTATTAGCAAACGTTTCGATTTACAAACCGTGTGCTAACCATGTATCTGTGTAAGATCGCCTGGCAGGCAAAATGCAGGGCTCCACATTGCAGAGGAGGCGGTCACGATTTAATGTGTGTTTTTCCCCCCAATTGACAACTTTTTCCATTTGATCAATATGAGTCCCAAAAAGGAGCAAATGCCTGTGGGGTTAAAGAAAAAAAAGACTACAGTATTTGCGAGGAGTATGGAAGGATTGACGAAGCAGGTTTTAGCTGCGAAGACACTGGACTTGGAAGGAAGGAAGGATGTTTTTTGTCGTTGCACAAGTAGCGGTACAGCAAAATTTTGTTTTCAGCAAAAACTTGTTCAAGATTAGACAAGCATTGTTCTGATACCAAAATGTATTTGGATACTTTTCAAAATAAAGGGGACCACAAAAATGTACTGTAGTGTTTATTCTCCGCCTGTCACTGTTGTTGGATTATACACTTTTAAATGCTTATTTAGGATTTTAAGATCAATTGAGAGGGGCTTGTGTGTGTGTGTGTGTTGCCAGGGCAGCGCATACAACACTGTCAGTTGTTATTAAACAGAAAGTTGATCCATCACCTCCTGGTTATGTTTGTTTGATGTATAGTACTTTATATTGTGTACAAACCTTCACTAAAAGAGGGACTTTTGTCAAGGCTGGAACAAATTATTCATGTTTACATTGTTTTTAAGGGGAACTCAGCTTCACTGTACAAACTTTTTGATGTACACACCATGTTTAAGAACCAAAGAAGTTTGTAAATCGAGGTTCCACTGCACAGTATTTGTCTTATTTTCTATTATGTTGTGTATAGAGGTTTATTTGTATCTCTGTCATATTGAATTTATGTAACTGAGTTTTTTTATTTAGATTTTTTTTTTTACATCAAATTATGCTGACAGTTTCATTGAATTAACATTAGCGTGTTTAAAAGTTTCATTTTGATATTAAAACGTTTTATTCATTTTTGTTTAGTAGATTAAAGTGTTTTATATAATGTGCTCCTGAGTTAATTTTGCTGATTAATCTGAATTTTGAGTTTATATTATTTAATTTTTTCACTATCAAATGGTTCAAGTTGGTCAAAAATGTTTATAGTTGAATTAAGGATTTATTTTTATTTTTATTTACGGCAATTTGATGCACTTTAAATATTTTGTTATAAACAATATTAATACAATTATTCTTTGTTGTAAGTTTTTGTTTTCTTTAATGTTAAGGATATAATGTTATGCAGAGGTGTATAATACTAATATACTGTATACACACACACACACACACACACACACACACACACACACACACACACACATTTATATATATATATATACATACATATATATATATAAAAATAAATGTATATATATACATACATATATATATATATATAAAAATAAATGTATATAAAAATAAATATATATATATATATATATATATATATATATATATACATATACATATATATACATATACATACATATATATATATATATATATATATATATATATATATATATATATATATATATATATATATATATATATATATATATATATATATATATATATATATACACACACACTACTGTTCAAAAGTTTGAGGTCACCCAAACAATTTTGTGGAATAGCCTTCATTTCTAAGAACAACAATAGACTGTCGAGTTTCAGATGAAAGTTGTCTTTTTCTGGCCATTTTGAGTGTTTAATTGACCCCACAAATGTGATGCTCCAGAAACTCAATCTGCTCAAAGGAAGGTCAGCTTTGTAGCTTCTGTAACGAGCTAAACCGTTTTCAGATGTGTGAACATGATTGCACAAGGGTTTTCTAATCATCAATTAGCCTTCTGAGCCAATGAGCAAACACATTGTACCATTAGAACACTGGAGTGATAGTTGCTGGAAATGGGCCTCTATACACCTATGTAGATATTGCAACAAAAACCAGACATTTGCAGTTAGAATAGTAATTTACCACATTAGCAATGTATAGAGTGTATTTCTTTAAAGTTAAGACTAGTTTAAAGTTATCTTCATTGAAAAGTACAGTGCTTTTCCTTAAAAAATAAGGACATTTCAATGTGACCCCAAACTTTTGAACGGTAGTGTGTATATACACACACACACACGTAAACAGTACATATGTAAATACACACATACATACATACATACATACATAATATATATACATACATACAGTGGGGCAAAAAAGTATTTAGTCAGCCACCCATTGATTGTCAATGGGTGGCTGACTAAATACTTTTTTGCCCCACTGTACATACATACATACATACATACATACATACATACATACATACATACATACATACATACATACATACATACATACATACATACATACATACATACATACATACATACATACATACATACATATACATATATATATATATATATATATATATATATATATATATATATATATATATATATATATATATATATATATATATATATATATATATATATATATATATGTATGTGTGGGAAAAAAATCACAAGACTATTTCATCTCTACAGGCCTGTTTCATGAGGGATTTCCTCAATCCTCAGGAGAAAATCTCCTGAGGATTGAGGAAATCCCTCATGAAACAGGCCTGTAGAGATGAAATAGTCTTGTGATTTTTTTCCCACACATAGATATTACGCTCTACCACGGTATCGAGCACTATTTTTTGGATAATCTAATTAAGACATATATATATATATATATACATACATACATACATACATACATACATACATACATACATACATACATACATATATATACATATATATATATATATATACATACATACATACATACATACATACATACATATATATATACATATACATATACATATACATATATATATACATATACATATATATATATATATATATATATATATACATATACATATACATATATATATATATATACATATACATATATATATATATATATATATATATATATATATATATATATATATATATATATATATATATATATATATATATGTGTGTGTATATATACACACACACACACACATATGTGTGTGAGTCAACAACTCTGTCTTCAGTGCTCAGGATCTTTTTGTTGTGTGAGTCAACGACAACAAAAAGATCCTGAGCACTCACAGACAAGCAACCGCTCACGACTCTTAACTCCACAGATAGCTGCAATTGCAGACAAAGGATTAACTTACCACTCAACGGAAACTGCTTAAAAACATCAGCTGTCACCAGCAAGGACAACTCAAACACAGAGACATACATTGGACTCACAGAAAACACCTTTAAAACCCGTTATAACAATCACACAGTATCATTTCGTAGGCCCCAACTCAAGAACGCTACAGAGCTGAGTAAATACATACGGTCTCTTAAAGACGATAAAATTGATCACAAATGGCGAATTGTCGCATATAGCTCACCATACAACAGTGCAGCTAAAATATTTAACCTGTGCCTGAAATACTTTTTTTTTTTTTTTTTTTATATACCACCCAAGCATGTCCACTTTAAACAAACGTAACAAACTGGTCTCATCATGCCGGCACAGAAGCAAGGCACTACTGTGTAACAATGGCCACACCCCCACGTAATGTACCCTATATATACACATGTAACAGCCACAGACACTTCCTGCGAAACAGGCTTGTGGGGATGAAATAGCCTCTGTGTTTTTTCCTGACCTAACGTATATTCCGCTCTACCCCGGTATTGAGCACTGTATAACGGATAAACCACAGAAATCTAGACTATATATATATGTATATGTTTTCTTCTTCCTAGGGCGGGGTGTAACAGAAAATAATCAAGAAGCACTGAATTAGCCCAATGTGTGGAAGGTGACAGATGGGATGCGGTCTCGCTGTTTTGTCAGAGCCTGGAAATTTCTTGGCAGGGCATTTTTTAATCCCTCTCAACCATTATTGGAATTAAAAAATGGCTCCAGACCATTTGATTTCCATATTTGGGATTGAAGCAGACGGGTTACGGATAGCAGCTGGGGATAATCTCATTGGCCACATTATTCCCCCAAGAGGAACCTGCCACACTCACACGTTCCTGTTGCATCTTGAACTAGAGGAAACTAGTTTTTTGTGTGGCAGGATTCCTGCCACACTCCTCAAAGTCGCTATGTGCCAGTAAAAGCGATACAGACCCCCTCAGGCCATGACAGTTGGAAGTCCATGTATTGTCCCAAAAGTTATGAAAATGTTTTATTAAGGTTGAAAAGTTACTTAGTGCTGCTTTAAGGCTGGGCTATAAAATATTAATATATTTTGCGATAGAAAATAATCAAAATGTGTTAGACAAAAACGTTCAATGAGAAAGCGAAAGTATGGAAGCAAGGTTGGTTGCATGAACAAAGACACTTCCTCTCTGGTAACCGAGCAACACAGGAAGTGATCACAGATCAGTGGGAGTGACACGCTAACAGCTAATCAGGTGACAGTATCAACTATCAGGTTTGGTTGATTCTTTGCATGGAGTGATAAGAGAAAGTCCAAATGAAGAAATTGTGGATAAAAGAGGGAAAGTCACCTGGACAGTATGGCACTTTTTTGGATTTTTTCAAAAGGGACTGTAGTCAGACCAATGCGGTCTGTAAATGATGCAAGGCAAGACCGCTAATACCACACCACCTTAGCCCGCTCACCCTTTAGAGCACAGCCGTGACTTCCTGCCACTAAACCTGCAGAAAAAAGTTCCTCTCAGGTTTCTCTTTGTTTACATTTTCACTATTTTCTTACACTTCATGAAGCATTTCTTACATATTCCTTATTGTTAAGTGTTCAATGTGATTTGACTATTTTGTTGACTTTGTTTGAGTGTTTTCCACGCTTGTGTTGACATTTCCTTTCTGCCTTAATAGCTGAGGGATTATAATCAGAGAAAGGTTACATCTGGAATACAAATATTTACACGTATCACATTTTTCTCCTGCTCCTTATTTGCATTTGAATTTACTTAAACTAAATAAATAATGAATAGGTTTCTTCACTAAACTGTCACAAAAATTAAAGTGAAAATGAAAATACAACTTCACCACTTTAGTCATAATTTTTGCACTAAAGAAACTTCTCTATTACTTTAGCTCCAGACTTCTTTTGTTTGTTTGATATTGTCATGACTGCCACAAGTGGTGGAAAACTGTATTACAATTGAGTACCTGCTGCGGCCCATACGGACCACATGAGCTGAGAAACACATTTTTTGGTGGCCCTCTCGGGAGCACTGGCGGCCCAACAATGGGCCCTATGGTTAAGAAACACGGCGGTCATCTACAGTAGAACACACAAGAATACTACATTGGCTGAAAAGAGCGTACATTTGAATTTATGGGTGCTGTAGTTATGTT